>NC_040021.1:5576790-5804290 GCF_000972845.2 Larimichthys crocea
GAATAGAACATGGTGAGACATCCTGTATACTGTGAAATATCAAATCAACAAACGTTGGAATTAGAGTTGTCACGATACCAAAATGTGCAACCATGATACTTTACCAGACAAAGTATCACGGTTCTTGGTATTATCACGATACTGCAGCCTTTTTTTATTGATATTATTTTTATGAACTGCAATGTATTTGTACAAGTTATAAATACTTATTAATTACTTATAATGTTGATAAACATGATACTGGTATATAAGACAAGTTTGAAACAACAAGTTTGTTTTTTTGAGCAAAATTAGTGTTTCCACTGACGCCGCTCGGGCACGGTGCTTCTGCCGTGGTGAGTGTGTCGTCTCGTTTTTGTGCACGCGTCTGGGCGAGACAGAACTTTAAGCTTGTTGTTTGTTTTGAAGCGAATTTCTATCGAAGCGGAGCTTTCTTCCTGGAGTTCGTTCTTGCCGGCAGGAGGAGAAGAGTAGAGGCGGAAACTGGCACTGGTAGTTTAGTAATCCATGGTAGTACCGTTGTGTAGAATTTCTAGTATAGTAGGAACCGTTACGATTTGGCACCGCGGGGTACCGTGGGTATCGTGTCACTCTATTTGGAATATTTATAGTCCATAGTTGATATGTGCGTTGTTTTTTTAAGTCCGGACATAAATATTTGTTGTATTCTTTACTCTGTATTATATAAATGTATTCATTTTGGCTGCTGATGAACTGTGAGTAAACCTCAGCCTATCAAAAGCATTCAGCGCTTTGCTGTTTCTCCTTTTCACATCCTTCCCCCTCTCCTCCGTGCCCCTTTGCCCCCCCCCACTATCACTCTTTCATCCCATGTAGGAGTACCGCTGACAACCTCTGCAGCCATAGCTAAGCCGAGCTCAGTGTCCGGCCTCAGCTTGTTTGTCTTACTACTCCTTCACCGTTGATTTCTGGTGGTCTTATTGTTCTGCTCCAGCTCGTATCATTTTCAGTTCAAACCCCTCTGTTTATCCGCGGCGAACACACTGAGAGCGAGCTGTCTTTTTACTGGAGAAATCTGTCTGACACTCTCAGTTCAAAGACAGCCATAAAACAAGACAGACGCCCCCCCCCGGGCTGTATTTTGGATTTTTTCGTACGTTGGGTTTAGTTTGTGTATGTTTTTTTTTTTACGAGGCAAACTTTGGGAACGAGTTCTCGGTTTGTTGATTTTGGTCTGGGGTGGTTCCTGTCTCAGATCTCATGATGTTTCATCTAGCATGTGTAGCTCAGCAGTGGGCTGCACCAAGATGGTTTCTTTGAATCAGAGAAGCACACTTATCAACACTGGTAATTGTAGTTCATCCCTCTACAGAATTTCCTGTAAATTATCATCAACATCTTCCCAGAAAGAAACTTGCATTGAACTGAAATTTGTGTGTTCATTTCACCACTTTTGACATTATGATTATGAGGAAAGGAAAAATCTAAAGTTATATTCTTGCAGATGTATAGACTTCTTCGAGACTGTTACATGTCCATATTGACATTTATGTGGCAGAGACCTTTAACAGCTGCAAGAATTATGACTCTTGTCCAGTGGGAGCAAGCATTTGTTAAAGAGCCACAAAGTCAGTCAGAGTTTGACAAAGGAAACTGCAGTTTGTTGCTCACTCTTGACTGATAGTCAGTGTTCTTTCAGTGTCCTCTGACTTTAACTAAGTAGTTACCAATAATCGAATCCTCTAACACAAAGCTGTCGTTAAACCGACAGAACCTTAACCATTGCATGTCAGAATACTAACCTGAAATAGCTTTTTCTAAAAGCGGCGTAACATCAAAAATCACCCCCTAACTCGTTATGTGTTTAAGAAACACAGTGTTACCCTCAGATCTCCCACCGTGTTGTTATCACCACCTACCACCGCTTTGCTGTTTGAGCTTAATAATTAGCCGGGTAATTAAAATGAACCTCACTTCAGGGTTACCATTTCACATTTTTCTGTGGGTTAATGAAGAGTCTCGGTGTGGTTTTTACAGACACTGAGGTAGCACTAAGAAGGATGATGATGCAGCCTTAATTAGCGGACGAGAAGAGGTCAACCTGTAGCCTGTAGAAGCTGTGAATGCAATCGTCACGTTCAATTTGCACGAGTCAATTATGCAGTCAATTCAAATGTAATCTCGCTCAAGAATACGAGACAATATGAAGCTCGTTCACCATGGCACACATGGCTCACACATGTTAACGTGGTCAGCTTTTTGTCTGCATACAATCTTTGATTCTTTGGCTTTGTCGTGGCTTCATAATGCTGTTTTCGCTCCCAAAGAAAGAATTCAAAACAGTCATATTCAAGCCAGTTTATTAAACCTAATCCAGACAGAACATTCCTGAGGACACAGCTAAGAAAATTCTACGTTTTTATGTCATTTACAGTTTCTAGCATTTCTTCTTTTTTTATTGAAAGAAGTTTTAACTCAAAAAGCTTTACAGAAAAATTATTGAAAGAAGTTTTAACTCAAAAAGCTTTACAGAAAAAAAACCCAGTACCAGGCTCCCACAGACATGGAAATTGTTTGTGGATAATGTCTCAAAAGCTGAATTTTTACACTTTTGTTTGCGAGTCTGCTGCGGGTCTCTGCGGTCAGCACGTCTGAGCCGAGGCTTTTGTTGGACTGGTGTTTCTCTGAAGTCGTTTATAGATTGATACCGGCTGGTTTTTAGTGGCTGCTAGAAATTACCAATTACCTCAACCATGACATCCTTGTTCAACACATGGTCACAAAATGTGTGTGTGTGTGTAAGAAACATGGAGAGACATTGTCGGAGAATGTGAATGGTTGTTGTTGCACGTGTTGTCATCTGGCTGTGATGATTTTGTAATGAATTAAATCGACCTCTAACCTCTCACACTCATAACCAGGGTCAGGGTCACTGCCCTCTGCCTTAGACTATCATGACCTCAGCCTGGTGTGTGGTTCATGTCAGAGTGCCTGAGATCGTTCCGGAGCCGCGTGCAGATACGAGTTTGATTCGTACTAGTGCTTGAGCTGCAGAGTTCAGACGGTTTGATCTAAATTTGTTGATCCTCAGAAGAGTGCAGCGTTCAACAGGCTGTAGAGCACAAAACTAAAGTTTGACTTTGTAAGGCATAACTTGAGTGTAAAAGCTCAGAGTTCTTGCACGACCTGTGTTGGAGCCATTTTTTCTATTTGTATATGAAATAGTGTTTTTTTTTTAGTACAAAAAGGTGAAGCACTGATCACAGAGCAGGTTGCACAAAAAACCTACAAGCCTCTGAGAGGCTGCTACTGTCCCAGCACTAACTGGCATGTCGCCGTTGTGCGGCATGACGGTCAAATAATCCACATTTCCAAACGTTCTCACAGGCATATTAAAGAGTATTTAATTGTACATCACCTTGTCCATTCATGTAATAGAAGCATTGACACTTACATTACATTGTCTGAGCACCCAGGTTTCATTCAGCCTGCATCAGGCTCTGGCTTCAAAACGACTCTTCAGAAAGCTGCAGGCGATGTCACGCATATGCCGTACATTCCTTATACCATCAGTGCAAATACCATTTCATATTTGCACATATATGTATAGGTAAACCCAACACAATAGGGGCTCCAACAGCCTATATGTTCTTATTTCATTTCAAATCATCAAGGCTGTTGGGAAAAGAGTTGGGCTGTTGTCATTAATCACTACCGTGGCTAAAGAGGAAAAGAAATGAACCTGCCTTGAGCAACACAAAATTCAAGATACACTCAGTCGACTCGCTTTTAACTGCTCAAACTGCCGTACGCTCCTTCAGTACCTGGCAGTCTGCGGTTTGTTGCTCATTTGTAACTTTTAATTAAAATCAAATACGTACAGCCGGCTTTGACTGACAGCTGGATAAATGAGTGAAAGTCGAGGGCTTCCTATCCCAACAATTGCAGTTTCTGGCTTTACTGACAGATCTGTATGCAGTGCACACACACTCTTTGCAGCACAGCTCCTAGATAGAAGCACACGCACACACACACATGCACACACAGAAAGAGGCAGCAAACAGAAAGGCCATTATTTTGGGGCTGAATGTTTGTGTGATTGAGCTGATAAAGCATCAGAGGAATACGAGTCTATTAGACTGGCCTGGTTAGCTATGGATTTAACATTTATACACACCTCTGTGTGTGTGTATGTGTGTGTGTGTGTGTGTGTGTGTGTGTGTGTGTGACAAAGAGACGAAAAACACAGGCAGAGGCAAAAGTAGAGTGAAGGGGGAAGAAAGAGGTATGTGTTGTGTATACATTTTTGCTTTTCCATTATTCCAGTTGCTTTTCTCATCAATATTATGTGTGTGTGTGTGTGTGTGTGTGTGTGTGTGTGTGTGTGTGTGTGTGTGCCTACACAGAGAGCGAGAGGGGGACATATTCTGTATGTAATTTCACATTTCCATTATATTTTTTGTATTTCCATTATTCTGGTCCAAGGCAAACCCACAGAGAGCCTAATGCAGAGCAAATGTTCACATCTGACACGAGATGAAATATGTGAAAAATGGTGTGTTTTGTATGTGTGTGTGTGTGTGTGTGTATGTGTGTGTGTGTGTGTGTGAGTATGGACGGCGGCCACAGAGCCTTTGCAGCCCTGCAATAATAGACCGGTGACACTCGGGAATTTTGCGCACTGGTCTGTGATTGGACAAGGCTGGTACGGAGTGAATTATTCCACAAAGTCAATGAGGTTGGCAGAGATGTAGCCGGGGTAGTTGTGTGTTTTCTGCTTAAATAACGTCACAGTGGTTGGGCTTTATGGAGGAAAGAACACAAACAAACACCCAAGTGCCAAAAACTGAGATAAGCTCAATTTGATGACGTTTGGATGGATGACTCATCTTGTTGCTGAGTGTCTCTGAGACTGCCAGCGTCACTGTGTCGTTTTTTTTTAAATATCTCTTTGGTATTATCTGTAATGGCTACATATCTCTGGAATATCTGACAGGTCGAATAATAATAGGTACGTTTATTTAAGCAGATCAAACTAACAAAATAAAAATAACAAAAGAGAACTCTCTAAAAATCTATGCTGTCTAAATGAAATTAAAAGATAAACCTCACTATCTCAACTATTTTCTAATAACCAAAATCATAACAAAAATACTCCTCACTGAGTGCAAGACAATAAAATAAACTCTATCTAGTCCAATCCCCAGGTAGCCGAATTAAGTTAACCCAGTGGTTCACTAGCAATTCAAGGGTATAAAGGTGAGTGTCACACAAAAACACAAGCCACCTGGACTCTCAGGTAGTTCTAGCTTAAATAACGTAGATCATCTGATTGGATAGTAGGGGGCCAGGTGCCGCTCCAGTCAGCCTCCTGATACAGGTGGCCCCGCCTCCTTCAGCTGGGACCAATCAGGCAAAGGCGACCATCTTCAAATGTTATAGCCTCCATTGAACTGTTCACTTGTTACTGTTCTAATTGAAAAATTCTTTATTAAAAATAAAATTAAATGATATTCTGGTTGTTAAAACCTCAAATTTGATTCATGCGTCCAAAGTATAATTTTACTGCTCGCAGTACAGTAAAGTGAGGGAACACTGAATGTATGAAAGGAGGTGTGAGTTGACCTTCCCTGTTAATGAGAGGCTCCCCTGCTGGGATCACTAAAGAAACAAACATTGTGTATCCTAAATTCAGAAGCAAATGCTAAACTCAATATTGTAAAACAATAGGGAGGAAAGGTTTTAAGACTCCTGGGAAAACATTTCATGTCCATCAAACCTTGTATATTCCAGTTTTTAAATATCTTTTTACTCATACTTTATTTTTCTTCAGCTGACCTTGTTTGGCCCCGCAGAGGATAGCCAACCTAAGCATTCAGCCAAGCCCAAGGCTTGTTCTGACGGTGGGTGGGAGGTGGGTGGTCCGTCAGCACTTTTATTCCTAGAGGAGCCCACTGCTGTTCTAGCAACTCAACCATCTCATTGTCCTCTGCTGGCTTGGACCCTGTTAACAAAGACTTCTGTTAGTTCGACTCGCTCGGCTCTGCTCTGCTGTGGGACATACACATTTCTTTTCCCCCCTGTTTGCTGTGTTTTTTATTTACAAGCCAAATCTGATTTAACCTTCTTCTAACCACTGTAATATCCCCGTACAAGTTCAGCTCAGGTTTGATTCAGATTTTTATTTTGGAGCTAACTCATGGAAACTTTTCCTTATGTGATGAAGTTGCCTTTGATCAAATGTGAAACAAATTAACATGGCGTGTTACTTTTGGCTATGCACATGCATTCTTGACTCCACTGTTGGTCAGCTGTGTATTTTTGTTACAGTACTAGATTTTGAACATTGTGTGTATTTATTTCAGAGTCTGTTGTGTGCAGTATAATACCAAAACAAACATATTTCTGATATGTAAAAGGTCCTTTTGACCATGTTGTACTGATGTGCAGCAGTCATACAGGAAGGAATCAATCACTGAGAAAAACGAGGAGAAAGAGTGCCAAGAGTGCAATGCAAAACACAAAAACACAAACCAGGCCTGCAAGTGTTGTATTCTGTCATCATGTTCTCTTCTCTTACACATGCAGTCGTGTCCCGAGTGTTTTTTATAGTACAAGCCAAGGCCAGCAGGAACCCCCGCCAGGCCAACGGAAAATGTTTTTGTTTTTATGCCAGAAATAACACCAAATATCCGTTCTTCCAGAAATCAACATGTTTTGTGGGTATATGTGTCTCTGAAATGTGAGTCAACCTCTGTCGCCTGGGAAATGCTTGGATGCCAATGCCACGGCTATCAAGAGTCCCTTACTGATCCCTTGTGATCATGGTGCTGCCTAAAAAGAGAAAAAGCTTCAACGAGGATGGACGGCCAAATACAAAACTCCAGCCACAGTTAAGCAAATGATACCAGGTTGGACTTTCAAGTTTAGGGGATTGTAGGGGAAACGCTGGTCCAACCTCTGCAGCATTTCATCTTTCTAAACCAATCCTGATCTGTCAAGTTTTCATGGATAAAATGGGTTCTGGCTTAAAATATCTGAGATAATGTTTAGGACAAGCAAAAACTTCCTTGAACGTCCACTTGAGGCTGGCTACAGTCAGTCTCCATAAGTCCCCATGTTTAAATGTCCAACTTCACGACAGAAATAAACATGTTTACAGCCTGGTACAAAAAACAGTTTTGGTCTCTATAGCTAATTTCCCCTGTACTGAGGGTGAATTACTACAGAACTCATATTATATTAAGGCTTAAATGTAAGTGTGCCCATAGAAATAGACAGATGGGTACTGTTACAGTTGGCCAGTTTGAGCAACCAGGTGTGTTTCAAGCCACCTCAGCTCCACCCACACACATGTCCAGTTTTGGATTAGTCAGGAGGGGGTGGAGGCAGGGTTGCCAAGATCGTGACGGTCTAAGCCACCAAACTCCGAGCTTCAAAACAGCTCCTCAGAAACCTGTCATGTTTATACAGTCTATGGTTGAAACCCAGTCTCTCTCTCTCCCATTTTTCATAGTGTATCTCAACTCTTGGTAGCCAAAAAAACAGAAGCCACACTGTAACCCTGCCTTTAATCTTCAGACTTCTCACACTGTCGATTTAATGTAATGTATTTTCAACAAACTTTTGAAGGTATAGTGGAACCATGGCGGAGCTAATTTCCAGCTGGCCCACATCAAATTATTGGCAGGCTGCTCTGCATAACCGACCGCCGAGTAAAACAAGTCTACGCTCTCGGCAAAATTCATCCTGGGAAACGTAGAAAGCTACCAAATGAAGCGTAAGTCGGTAGGCAAGGTTGACAAGGGGGAAGGAGATAATAACGAGCACAATGCTTAATCACAGTTTAACTGACCGGTGTGAGCATATGTGGAGGGTGTGATGGAGCTTCGGGCACAATTTCAAATCAGCTCTGTGTCTTAAGTTTGCCACTGAACTGACTTATACAGCCTAAAACATGTGTTCACTGTCATTAGAGATGGACTGACTTGTTCTTGGGTCATAGCCACAGCAGCCACTAACATTTTTCTGTGGTTGACATTTAATAACACTTCATCTTCTTACTCTTTTTTTTTTTTTTTTTTGGTGTGGGATGCATGTGATGTGTGTCGTAGACTCAACAGCTGTTCAGTAATTGAAAGCGATACTGTAGGAGCACTTTATTCTTTTCCATTGTACTCTATTCGGTCTCTCTTCTGGTACTGTGTGCTTTATTCTAATGCTATTAGGGGGCCGAGTCAGTTCCCAGTTGACGTTTACTTTCCATGTGTGGGGGGGGGGGGATGTTTCATAACCCAAGAATAAAATCGGATGTGTGTTCTGATGGGAAAACCATTTTTTTTTTTTTTTGGTGGGGGATGCATGTGATGTGTCTCGTAGACTCAACAGCTGTCGAGTAATTGAAAGCCATACTGTAGGAGCACTTTATTCTGGTCCATTGTACTCTATTCTGTCTCTCTGCTGGTACTGTGTACTTTATTCTAATGCTATTAGGGGGCCGAGGCAGTTCCCAGTTGACGTTTACTTTCCATGTGTGGGAGGGGGGGGATGTTTAATAACCCAAGAATAAAATCGGATGTGTGTTCTGATGGGAAAACCATTTCTTTTCTTATTGTTTCTCCGATTTACATACTGATTCAGAATCCAGCACTGACCATGACCTTTTTTCCCTAGTCTTTCTTTGTTGGCGTGTGTGTGTGTGTGTGTGTGTGTGTGTGTGTGTGTGTGTGTGTGTGTGTGTGTGTGCGTGTGTGTTTGCTGAGGCAGCAGGTCTGTGTACGAGTGGCGAGCTCACAGCCCTAGCTGGTGATGCATGGAGGAATCGGAGCTCCAATAATGAGCGGAATCAGCCTTTAACATGGTAATGTGTCATTTAGGGCCTATCCATTTAGCTAACGACTTGCTTCCTTTTGAAACCTATTAGCAGTAATGGTAAATAGCAGCTCCCCTTTCAACTCGCATCTAATCTATTCCATTTCTCTGCGCCACTGTTTGTCCTCCTCACTTCATCTTTCATTCTTCTCTCCTATTCCTCTCGTTCCTTTTCAATTGCGTCCCTACCCTCTCTTCTTTTCCGCCGCCCTATCCTTCTCCACACGCTTTCAGCTTTCATCGCGCCGCGCTTCCTTTCAAGGCCTGCAAATAACAATTATTTTCACGATGATTAACGAGTAATCCGCAGATTATCTTCTTGATGAAACAATTAAATAGCGGGATTCGGTTTACTGTCATGTATGAGAAAGAAAAGCAGCATTTTAAATTAAAAAGTGACTAAAACAATTATTTGATTAGAAAAATATTTGCAGATTGAATTTCTTTAAAGCGTTATTTCCCTTTTTGAGACACATTCACACCTCCTCTTGTCTTCCTCTTTTTGTCATCTCATCCCTTTCCTTTCCTTTCCTTTCCTTTCCTTTCCTTTCCTTTCCTTACCTTACCTTTCCTTTCCTTTCCTTTCCTTTCCTGCCCGTAGGGGCTCATTCATAACATCTACCCATTACCCACCAAGCTATTAGGTTTGCTAACAGTGAGATCCATTGGGTGAAAATCAATGTCTATCCAGGGAGCAGTTTGTCTGTAGCGCCACTGTAATGAATGCTATATACTCCAACACACACACACACACACACACTCTCTCGATCTCTTTCACACTCACACACTCGCAAAACACACACACACACACACAGGTGCAGACTGAGCATCCCAGCGTCAGTGTAACGGATAGTCAGCCATACATCTGAACTTCAGCGAAAACAAACACGCCGCAACATGAATAAGCGTCGCAGTCAATGCTCACTCATCCATACTTTTTCCTCCCGTTGAAACTGTTTCTCCTTATCGCTCTCGCATAGTTTTATCTCCCTCTGTTTTTCAGCGTCGCTCTTTCGTACTAATCTCTCATGTGGACAGGTGTACCGAGAAGCTGAATGTTTATCAACTCAGAATGATTTAGTTACCGTGCTGATCACTCACAAAAACTCCAAAATTTACATCCCACGATGTCATTAAGCATAAAAGATTGAATACGTAGACACACACACACACACACACACACACACACATTGTCTGTAAAGCCCTCACACACACTGTAATGGATTCTACATTGTCAAACACACATTTCAGCTCCACTCAATCTAACCTGAACATTTCCTGTGCCAGAGCAGTTAGTGGTAGCCCGGGGCCAGCTAATAGTAGATGTGTAGTCATCAGTGCCGGTCAGAAACGATGAGTCAGCAACCTGTAGTTCTGCTCTGTCAAAATCCATAGCCATCATCTAATGGTGCGCTTGAGAACTCCCGGTTAGCTCATGTCTGTTTCGACCATTTGATTCTGAATTTTATTCCCTTCACTTTTGTGTGCTGCATGGTTATGATGTTCAGAGTTAATGTTACGAGTTTCACCTGTACCTTTCCCTGCAGGGAAATGTTAAAAAGCGATGACGTGGCAATTCGAAACAAGAGGACATTAAACTTTCTTTATGATCCTCTGCCACTGCCGGACTGTAGCTGACCCTAAACCTCTGATCTCCCTGTGAGAAGGGAAAAGTAGTAGTAGATGATTTTGGGAATCAAAAAATTGAGATCAATGACAGTATAAAGGATGGACAGCGTATCGGTGACGTCACCCACAGATTTCTGAAGAGCTGTGTTGAAGCCATCACCACCATGTTGGTAGTACTGCCTCTTACACCTCCCGACTAATCTAAAAAAATTTTTAAAAGATCATCGGCAGACCTAAGGCGGTCTAAATGACACCTGGTCGCTCAAACAAGGCATCTGAAATGGCACCTACCTGTCAATCAAAGCAACCACGTTAATCCTGCATAATTTTAAGCCTTAATATAATTTTAACAGGCGAGTTGTATAGAAATTCACCCTCAGTACAGTTGTCATGATCGGGGAAATTAACTATATAGACCAAACCTGTTTTTTGTACCAGGCTGTAAACATGTTTATTTGACATTTGAACATGGGGACTTATGGAGACTGACTCATGCTGTAGCCAGCCTCAAGTGGCTTAATTTCACAACCACGGAGGTTGCTGCTTGGAGACAATGTGTGCACAAGCAGATGTCCAAAGGAGTTTGGACTGAATGGCTGCAGACCAAAAACACCCTTTGAATCACTGCGATTATTCCCATAACATCGACGTATTAACGGGTGTTTTGACGTTCTTACAAACAGCAGAACGCATTATTTTAACGTGACAAAGTGACACCCATAAAATACCTAGTTTACAAGCGTAAGTGTAACCGCACTGGGTCACAGTTATTTCTGTCAGATTAATGTACAAATCCTGAAAGAGAACCAAGGTCTAAACATCTGTTTTGTGTTTCTGTTGGCCTCTAATGACGTTATCCATGTCGACTCTCAAATCGTTGGCAGAGTCTGCTGTCAGCAGACTGTAAAAGTGCTCGAACTAATCTAAGCTCCGCAGCAGAACCGCCAACTAGGTCTCTAACGGAGACTAATGGCAGCGGCCAAAGCCTCCATCAGTCTCTGTGATGGCTAGGTAGCCATATTCTCTTCAGTAGTGTCAAGGAGTTGTTGCTCAATGAGGACAACTGGGATTAATTGTGTGTGAGTGTACGGTGAGTATTACTCATGACAACTGGCTGCTGCTTTTGTACATACTTTGTTGATTGGTCCCCGTGGGCACACCCACTCAACTCTTAAGCCAATCGATTAATACTGTTTCCCGTCTCTCCCAGCGTCATTCATGAGACAGCTGAATGGAGAGAAGAGGAGCGGGAAGGTGGAGGAGGAGGAGGAGGAGGAGGTCATGGGACCAGAGATGATGAGGAAAATGAGAACAGAATAGGAAAAGTAAAAGAAGACGAGAAGGTGCACGGGCGGAGATGAGTAACATTAACGTGGCGGCGCGTGTGTTCAGTTTTGATTTCCGTGGTAACCGCTTCCTCCTGGAAGCTCATGCACGTCCATCTGGATCTCCAATTACCCACAATCCCTCGTGACCCCATCGGGACCGCATCTAGAGAATGATGTTATTTCCTGACCCTCCGATGGGCAGATGTGCACACTCTCAAATATACACGCGCATAAACACGTGCAAAATAAAGTACGACCTTTAGTCATCCCACAGTCATACTGTCCACCCGGTTTCCCCCCTCTGTCTTATCCTCACGCAACATTTGCATGAATTTCCGACATAAGAGGACATCGATTTTCCTCATGTTAGACAAATCATATAATGGCTTTCAATAGGTCATTTGGAAAAAAGGTAATCTGATATGCATTTATTACAATAAAATCGCTTTTTTTTTTTTTGCTCATAAAATCTGACATTACTTGACATATTGAACATTTTTTACAAGGCAGTTAATCGTGATCGTCAGACACACATAAGTGAGAAAGGCTGTCGCATTATATGGACGTTTTACAACCATAATCACTCATAATCATAAAAGTCATTTAACTTTCTTTATGTTTAATTGGAATCAAAGCTTTACACATTATCTGTTTATTTGTCAGCAGATTATTTTGTCTTTTTTTAATTATTAAATTTCATGTTCAGTAAGCAAGACCAAGTTCACAGAGAAAACATGTAACAGGCAGGATGTTCTTTTGACAGACTTTCTATTACCTCGCCCATGTGGAACTGTAATTTTTTCCCCCCCAGTGCTAAAAACATGAACTCCCTCTGATTCACACCCATTAGAGTGAATCGCCACTGTGCCACTATGCAGTCATTTCTGCAAAAGGCCACTTTTGTGACCCCCTGTTTTCGTACATGTAGGTGTTTTGAAAAAAAAAAAAGCTTCTGAGTTGTTTTTAGCATTTGGCTTTACTTGAACTTAAATGTCACACGCATGCTGTGAAAGCCCGAGCAGTCACTGAACCTTGACTTTGTCTCCGGGAAGTGCTTTTGGACTTGGAGCAGGGAGCAGTCAGCGGTGTGAGGAGGAATAATCGCTGAGCTAAAGATAAACGCCCAAACTAATTTAGGCAAATCTGTCGTTTGCTGTTCTCTTCTATTCTCCTCTGTTCTGTGTTGTTGTGCGGCTCTGTGAGCAGAACGTGGCGGTTGTAGCTATGAGAAGATTAGATCCTCTTCCAGTGATAAATCTCTCTGGGGCCAGAGGTCAAGTTGCTCTCTCCTGTAAATCTACTCACTGGCATGTTTTCATTACCAACACCAACATATCCTCCATATCCCCTAGACAGTGTGTGTGTGTGTGTGTGTAGTGGCCTTGGCTGCATGCTGGACTGTAAGTACTAACCAAGGCTATAGCATCGATGAGTTTCTACTTAAATCATACATCGCCACACACACACACACACACTGGCACAGCTGTGTCACCGAGGTGCTTGTGGATGATTTAACAAGGTCCTCATCACTGCCTCATCAGGTATGGACCGGGTGTGTGTGTGTGTGTGCGTGAGAGCAGTTGGTCCATTGCGGGATAGATTTACTGCTGGCTGGTCTGAGCTTAGCTAAATCACTTCAACCACTTATCCAGGAGTTATTGCGCATAAACATCTCCTCTCTGTGCCCCTGTGTTCCCTGTATTTTTATTTGATTTCTTTTTTTTTTTTTCACAATTCATGTCCAAGTTTAAGTTTTTTATGCAGTGCAGCTTTCAGTTCCCTGAAGTTTGGCATTAGTATCCCGATAGTGTTTAACTTCATGGTTAATGGATGTGAATGGATTTTACTTTAGAGAAAGAGGAGAAGCACTGAAACTGAAATGAAATAGTTCAAACTGAGATCATCCAAAAAGAGTTTAGCTCGAAAACAAGGCACTCAGATCAAACCTGCTATAAGAGCGTCCAATATCCAGAGTTCATCCAATGTTTGTAGACTTGTGTCATATTTTTACACCTTTCCAATACCCCCCCAAAAAAAGAGAGACCAAAAAGTTCAAGAGCTGGATTAAATTAAGTAGATAAGATGAAACCTAAGGCCATGAGTTAGCCTTGGTCCAGGTAAAACAGGTTTTCAAGCCGGTTTGATAATAAGATCAGGCCGACCTGGTAATGCCACATTTATTCGGCACAAATAACTCAGCAGCTCCCGAGTGAAATAGAGTGAGAGCCATGAATGAAAGTGAGTCTGCAGCATACCGTGGTACCCTTTAAAAAGGTGAATGGGAGCGGCAAACCAGTGTGGGTGTTAGGGGCTGGTACCAATTTCTACAACAATGTTAGCAATTTGGGGTAGTGGCTTTCACCTTCTCCTGAGTGGATTTGGGGAAAGTTTTTCTAACATCATTTTCGCCCTCATGATCAAAGCCTTTTCTCAGGTTAAAGATTGCAAGAAATCGAAAGAAAAAAAAAAGAAAATTCACCTTTCTGCGTCTTGTCAAGCATCCAAATGAGGCTATCCTACGTGACCAAACTGACGTCGCTGGCTTAAAAATGAGGAGCCTGCTTTTGTGCACTCAAGCACCCGTTGTTTAAAGTATTACTTTGAATTTTAAATGACAATTCTGCCGCAGGTTGCAAAGCTTGACAGTTAAAAGGGGCAGTGAGACTTTGGCAAACAGCCATCCGTCAAATGAAGGGTTTGATTGTGAAATACTATTCACTCGAGAACATAAAGGCAATATTATGATGCCAAAGCCCTCCCACGTTTCTGCACTGTAAGATGGTGTACGTTGTAATTCCGCCCACATTGTAGTCTGCAAAATTAATAAAAGTGCCGAGAGAACCAGTCGGCCTCCTGGGAGACAGTTTAAACCGAGACACCCCCCTCAGTCTGGAGCGCGGTGAACGCCGTAGCCTCGCCTCCAGCAGACATGGTCAGTTCATTGAAACTCTGTTTGTGTGTGTATGAGTGTGTGTGTAAGTGGGGGGGATTAACTGTCTACAACTCGGTGGTTTTCCTGTTTAGTCTGACTTTATGACCGTCTGGAAGAGGACAGCATTTGCGAAGACACACACACACACACACACTGAAACCCACATGTCACTCCCTCTCTTATTTTTTATTTTTTTGTGATGACTGTGTGGCCATCTGGAAAAAGACAACATTTGGGTGTAATTTCATGAAATGGGGCGCAATCTCAGCAAGAGAATATGAAAAGTGTAACTGGTAGTATGAGCTCTTACACTGAAATCACAGTGGTTATCGTGACTTAGAGATGAAAACAGTGCAAATCGAATCAGATTGAACGTTGCTTGTAGTTGTAGTGAATATAATGTACATTAAGATATAATAACAAGCGATCATGGAGTCTTTGCTGCCTGCTTCGGTCTCCATCGCATTATTATTACAGCAATTCAAAAAGATGAGCCCGATAGCAGACGGTGTGTGTGGTATGTGGGGTCGAGCAATAACGGGGGAGAAAGGGAGATCTTGTCATGCTGGTGTAAGTCAATGAAATGAAATTTAATTGAGAGATGAGGGAAATGAGACGGGCCGATGTCCTGACCCTCCCCGTCAGTCCACATTCTCTTCTTTTACAAGCACTTTCCGCCTTTATTTTCTTTGTATAATCAGGCATTCATTGCTGTCTTTCAAAGCAGTGACCGACTGACTGCTTGCATTTTCCTTTTGGAGCTTCATTCCTTATGGGAACACACACACACACACACTCACCAGGGCAGGAAGTCCTTTAGAGAGCAGGATGTTGACTTAGTTTTCATTACAGCTTTCCCCTGTAACCCCCTGGAGGATGATAGAAGAGCGGCTGACAGATGTAAAGCCAGAGATACTGGCAGGGAAACAAAAGTATAGATTAATGCACGTTTTTCTAACCTTTATTAATAACAAGCAAACTCAAAGTACATATTTATATACAGCAATGGTGTGGACACTCTGACGCTTCGGGAATTCAAGAATCAGAACGCTCAGCATGTCAATATTCAGTGGCATTACTGGAGCTCTACGCATAGACAAGTAGAGTCTGTCCACATCTTTTTCTCAGCCTGACATTTGAGGGTAATATCTCTGAAAATGTTAACAGTTGGAGCTAAAAACCAACCTTCAACATCTCTCAAACCTTTTTTGAGGCCTATTCAAGGGTGTCAGTTTTACAAAACTGCTTTTTATATGACAAAAAAGTCCGTAAATGTAATATCACCTTACAACAAAAGCTACAAATCTGGGGCGGTCAGTAGCGTAGTGGGTTAAGCGGCTGCCCCGTGTGTGGAGGCTATAGTCCTCGCTGCAGCTGGCCTCGGTTCGAATCCCGTTGGCTAATTTACTGCGTGTCACTCCCCCTCTCTCTGCCCCCTGCTTCCTGTCTATCTTCAGCTGTACTATGGGCCAAAAAAATCATCTTTAAAAAAAAAGAAGCTACAAATCTACAGAGGTCAAGTGGTATAAACTGAGAACTGGTAGGTCTGGTCTTTTCTTGGAAGCAATGTAGGCTAAATATCTCAACAACCATTGGGCGAGTCGCCATAATCGTCAGACATTCATGATTCCCAGATGATGCATCCTTTTTGAAAGTGTCAAATTGCTAATTTCTTGGCCTCTGGTTACCATCAGTGGTAACCACTTTGTAACATATTAAAGGAGAACGCGACGCAACAGAAGAAATGATCAGCAAAATGTAATCTACCATCCAACGTGTCAGTACGAACTACGTTACCATAGAAACAACATGCAGCAACCAGGGAACACAGCCGTGTGTGTGTGTGTGTGTGTGTGTGTGTGTGTGTGTGTGTGTGCGTGCACGTGCTAATATTAAACCTCTGCGTTAGACGTGAGCTCTGCTGAGCTTCAGCCATCAGTAAATCTTATGACGGGCAGCGATGAGGACAGTCGGCAGCGAGGTGTTTGCTGTTTGTGATTTGATTTAGATGAAGACTGATCACACGCTATATTTAAACCTTTCATTTATGATGTTTTTTTAAAGTGACGCCTGAGTCCATTTCCCTTTCACTTTACTCAGTTTGAGAAAAAACATATTCATATTTGACGTTCAATCACTGAAAAACCTTTGTCAAGACACTTACTTAGCACTATTAATGAGATATTCAAGAATATCTATCTTTAGGTAAAGAGTTCCTTGTGTTAATTAACTGATTATTTCTTTAAATTGCCTATAAAAATCCAAATACATTGTATTATACATATATTCATGCAATAATAAATGCTACACCTGGATGCTGACGACAGCCCTGGGTGTTTAAATTGTATTAATCCAATTTATTTAGTGTTCCAACTTAATTATCTTGTTAAACCAAACCTTATCATGATTTGATTATCTCTGCCATGCAATAACAAAACATTGTTTTGTAGAGATTACGATTTAATTAAATACTTTGCTAAATAATTTCACTAAGGTCTTGAGCTGCTGCGGTGAAGTCGTACTCAGTGATCACACTCTTTGTCAGGAAAATGCTGTACTGTACTTAAGCTGTACGCGCACTGTGTTATCTCTTAATATCTCGAGATAATTTTCTTGTTATCTTGAGCCAGAAAATTATTTTTGTCCCTTTGCTACCAAATTAAGACTTGAGAAAGGATTTATTTATTTATTTTTTAATCTAAAACACATTTTCATGTATCGAGATAACAGGATAATTATGCCCTGATCGCAAGACCTCGGGATAAAAACACAAAGGATCACTTTACGGCTATTTCTGTGTGTGATTCATTCACTTTTTACTGTTGCCTTGGTGACAAACAAGCTCGACATAATGTAGCCGAAGTAGACATCGATGGTAATTTTTCCGTGGTCATGGTCAGACACAGGCAGATTGTCAAGAAAATTCTTATTAGAGGTTTAATATATGCAGATGAAACAACATAATTAAGCCATAATCTAGAGAGTGTGGGAGTAGACACAGTTTTACTTGTACTTGGGATATGTTAAAATCTAATTTCCTGGGTTGTCTTTGTTTCTGAAGCTCAGAGGTGGAAGAGAAATCATATTTCAGGTGGTTAGAGCTCATCTGAGCTAACAAAGCAGATGAGTTTCAGGAGAGGCCCTCACAAAGCTGAGGATGAGCCCGCGACTGATTAGTGTTCATATTGTTTGTTTGATGTATTAGCCTGGAAACACATTTGAATGTGTATTAGAGCGTATATTGGTTGGCGGATATTAGATTTATCACAGATATATCTGGTGTTGTCTGATGATGCAACAACGTGAAATGTTTACGTGACATAATGCAGAAAAAAGATCATTTAGATCCATTAAGTATGTTATATTATGTGTAGCTATTTATTTTTCAGTGCATTGATGTCAGTTTGGACAATAAAGTGCCGCCATTACATCTTCGTCACAATTGTCTGATATGGTAGGGACCTGGCTTGGGAACCAGAAGGTGGTTGGTTCAAATCCAGCGTGGACCAAAGACCTGATGCATGTCTATAAGACCTTTGTGTGTGTGGTTGTATTTTGGCCTATATATGTAAAAACTTGATTGAAATAGAATATCTATTCTATTCTGATATGAATACTCTGATGAACACCACATACGTGCAAATATCAAATTGTGATTTAGGAGGATGGAAAAAAAAAATTCTCGGAAACCAGCTTACAAAACACTATAATGAGACACATTTAGGAGCAGTAATGAAATTCTATGTTTACACGGCCATGATTGTTTCATATTTTAAATGGATTTATGTATCTGACTCTGACGTCTGTGCTTCAGTCTGACTCAGATCAGAGAGGTCACAGAGCTCGCTGTCTATCCTCGGTTCAAAACTCAAAACATTATTTATCCAAAGACATCCATCCTTCTATCATACGGACGTGATGTAACAAAACATCTTTTCATTGGTCAGTAAGAGATAATGTGCACATTTCATACATATGTCAGAATTTATTATTCCTTTAATTTATGTCGGCCCCAAATTCCAGTACGATTCAGGCCCAGTATATATTTATTAGTGCATGTATGTGTGTCTGGATGGTTGTAGATTCATTGTCTCAATATTTATAATTAGTATTTGCAGATGTTCGTTTGCATCTGTGTTTTTAAGCACACTCTCGTTTATGTAACAACTTTATGTAGAGGCTGTGTGTGTGTGTGTGTGTGTGTGTGTGTGTGTGTGTGTGTGTGTGTGTGTGTGTGTGTGAGTGAGAGAGAGTTTACAGGATTATCACAGTCTCATCCCTCATTCCTCTCCTGGCCCTGACCCTTTTAAACAACACTCTATCTTTCTCTGGGAATCCCTCCATCCATCTCCATCAATCTTTCTATCGTTTTTCTCCATCCATCTCTCGCTCCCTCTCTCTTTTTTTTTTGCCCCCTCATCCCCAACTAGTCAGGACGGAGGGAGAGATAGAGAGAGAGATCCAGAGAGAGATGATCCTGTCTTTTTCAACCTTCTTCTTATTCCATCAAGCATACATCTAGCCTCAAAACCCAACAATAACACATCCATCACACACACACACACATAAGTACACACACACACAGCAGGGCAGGCAGTGCAGAGTCATCATCTGCCATAACAGAAAAAGCAAATAAAGTTTTATTCATAATGTAATAAGAAGCCTTTATATGATAAAAAGAATTAGCTGCCATCCCGAATCTTGTGGAAATTCAGTCACATCTGGACATTTCCCCTTTAAGTGGAGATTTAACTTCCATATTAATATCTTATCGTCCTCTTACCGCGCCGATGAGAGGCATATGATATGTGTTTGCATGTCACATGAACATGCAAACACAGGAGGGAGATTCACACGTCGTCTGTTTCGGAGTTTCCAGTCACATTTCCCATCAGCAGATGGAGTTTGCCCACTTGATCATAGATCACCTGACTCAACATCTGCGACTGTGAAGTGAACCCAATGCCAAACTGCAGTTCCTCAAGCAGCCACACAACAAGTCAGTCTCAAAAAAATTCCCCCTGTTCATGCCAACTTCAATTTATGC
Organism: Larimichthys crocea; assembly: GCF_000972845.2. Lineage (NCBI taxonomy): Eukaryota > Metazoa > Chordata > Actinopteri > Sciaenidae > Larimichthys > Larimichthys crocea. Next base: position 5,596,559 of record NC_040021.1, read on the forward strand.
AGAATTAGTGTAACAGCGTGGCCGCTCCGATTGACATGTGGTTGCCGTTACAGGCGGCACGTTTAAGCACCCAGGCGTCATTCAGCCTACCTCGATCCACGTCTTTGCTGATTTTTTTGATTAGCCAGGAGGTGGAAGAGGCAGGACTAGGCCAACATGGCGTCGAGCCACAGATTTTGAGCTTCATAACGGCTCTCCAGAAACCGGTGGGTGATGTCACGCACACGCTGTCCCTTCTTTATACTCTCGGCGGTGACAACAGAGTGAAGTCCATGTGCTACCAAACCAACCAAGTCAGTGAACCTTACGACAGGGTCAAGGTTGACCCTTTCAGAATGGTCTTCCCCTTAATTATTAATGTATTTTTAATTAAGACAATCAGTAGTAATTTAGATATGATGTCTCAGCAGTGGATGCATTCACTGTTCCCTGATGGGCCCACATCAGCCTTTAATACTTGGAAAACACACACTATATCTTAAGTTCAACACATTCTCCCAACTTTCTCAGGTATGTTGCCATCATGTTTTCAGTGTCGGGGTTGTCGAACAACTTCTTCGGCGATGACATTGCCCAGCCGTCATTGGGCGCACTTATAATTTTTGACAGTATTATAATTTAGAGGCTGTATGGCAGTAAATCCTCTGAGACATCTGGTTAACAGAGCGTATACGCGGGATAGAGAGGCCAACAGACAGACAGACAGACACACAGACAGACAGGTTACCATGGTTATCAGAGCAGAGAGAGAAGAATGGAAGGTGATGAACCTGAGTAGATGTGTGTGTGTGTGTGTGTGTGTGTGTGTGTGCGTGTGTGTGTGTGTGTGTGTGTGTGTACGGCAGCCATAGAGCCGTAGGCAGACAGTCATTGTGTCCTTGTCATTCAGTGAATCTGAAATCTGAACCTGAATCTGTCTTTAGGCAGCCCTCTCCGTTTCTCCGCTGCTATCTCACGCTATTGTTCAACAGAAAAGGCAAAAAAGAGACAAAATGTGTTATCTTTAGCCAAAGTCGGAGTCATACACGAGATCAGATCCTCCCAAGAAATTATTTAGATGGTAGGAAGCGAGTCTGAGTGAAAACGCTTAGGCCGTATTCAGACCGAATCGGGCATTGTGGCGAATAAGCTGCAGGGTTTGTGCAGCGGTTTGGGTGCGTTGATTTGGGATGAACGTAAGCGCTGTGAAACAAGCAGAAAATAACTTTTTATTACCCCGATTCACCGGGCTTCTCCCTATTGCCGCTCTCTTTCCATTATATTCCCTCAATCCCTCGCAGATTTACCCAATAGTTCTCGAGACATTTCACTAAAAGCCCAAAAAATGTCAAGCAAAAAGTCACGGGATTACCAAAGTCCTCTGGGCTGCCATGAATGTCTGCAACAAACCTAATAGTTAGATATGTCAGTCTGGACCAAAGTTGTGGTCTGATGGTGGACATGCATTGCCATCACTAGAGCCAAGTCTTTAGCATGATAATTAACAATAATCATTTTTCTACCTGACCAGAAAAAGACAAAGTTGGGTGAGAAGAGAAATGACATTTCAAAGTGATTATCAGACCATACATGAATGAGTGGTGCAACCTGTACGGTCTGGTTTAGATGTGTAGATGTAGATGGAAGTGGTGTGAACCAAAACATGTGGTCACACTTGGAACAAATCAAGTTCGAATCCTGTGTGATCCTGTCTGAACTGATGTGAAGCTTAAGGTATTAGCTGACACAAATCAAGGTAAAATGACAACTAATAGAGATCGCACAGTTTCCCACACACATTTGTATCTGGTTGGAGACTCTTCCAGGTTGTGGATCAAGACCCAGGAATAAGCAGGATGTTGGCTTGACCTCCTGGCAGAGGCGGGAGGCAGCAGTTAGTAATGTGTGATGAGGGACTATGAAAAATCTGTTCATCAAAGCCACTGTTTTGATTTTGTATTAAGGTCTGGTTACAGGATTTCTTGTGTTGGCAGCATGACAACAACAACATAGTTTTTTGCCCTTGTGATAGGTGGATGGTCGAATAGATCCCAGCAGGCATCAGTATGTGTGGTTCCTGCATGCTTTCCTTTAGAGCGTTATCTTTTGCCCGCCGTCGCTGTTCAAATTGGGAATAAAGTAAACAATAGACTGCGGTGAAAAGAGTTCAGCCTGGTCTCCACTGACTGGAGTCTTTGAGATGTGGTCCAAATATCAGACTTTAAAATCTCGAGGCATCCAAAAATGTGCCACAGTGAAAAGATGGAGCTGAAAAGACACAAATAAAAGCAGCTTTATTCGCTTATAGACTATTTCATTTTAAGATAAAGATTATTGATGTTTGTGTGTGACTATCTGTACTGTATGTGTGGTAATATATGGGACCAACCACAAAAGCATAAAATGCAACACATAAACAGAAAACTCCATTTAATTAGTGTGTCATGTATGTTCTTAAACCATAAAAGTACGATGATTTAGCTGTTGACAGTACCAACAGCTATCACTGGTTCAATTTGATACTGAAGACAACTTAAAAACATGATGTTTCTCAGAAAGGGTCTCGAGTTATCAGGAGACTCTGATCTCCCCCGAGAGTGAAAGTCACTGTGGATCTAAAAATCTGTGTGTCCTATCCCTGTGTTTAGATTTGACTTAGTTACCACTCAGAGGAGGCATGTTGGTAAGTGGGCTAAATCATCACGCTTCTTCCTGCTTTTGACAACATAATGAAAAGAAATGTGGTTTATATCTTATTAGATACTTGATTTTCTCCATCAGCTACCCATGTCTGTAGTCTCTCTGTCATAACATGCTGGATTTGTAGTGTACTCTTGCTGGTTATTTAAGTTATTATAGTTATTTAAGGCAAAATAACGAGCCAAAAAAAGGTTAAAGCTGCAGAATTTGGTGTTGGTCTCAATGGCTACAGCACTACATACAACCCTGTGATCGGTGTTGATATAGAAAGTATTTCTTACTGCAGCCAAAGTGTAATTAGTTAGTGAATGCATTAGTAAAGCACATAACAGTAAGTACAGTTGCTACGTATACATCTGAATCGTTGAACACAGTGAGAACTTTTCCTTTATGGAAGTGATGTTATGGAAATTTGGGCTTCCTCAGTGGTGTTGATTCCCAGATATTATCAGTGTGTGTGTGTGTGTGTGTGTGTGTGTGAGTGTGTATACGATATGCAGTGAGTATTTGAGTGAGAATGTGTACACATGTGTGAGAGAGACTTTGGGTGTCTCAGATGTTCTTCACAGTTCATCAGTGTTGACACCTGGCCAAACAGCTGGACTGATCTGAACACACACACACACACACACACACACACACACACACACACACATTCACGAGTGTTTCTTGTCTGCGTGTCTCTCTTCCCATCAAATCTTCTCTTCCTGTCTCGTCTCCTTTTGTGTACACTTACTGTACATGTATATGCCTCTGTGTTTATGTTTGTATATCAGTCCGAATGTTTAGTCCGTTTAACTATAAAAGCTGTTTGACCTTAAACCAGGACGGGGGATATGTGACGTAACACATGGTACGTGCATGTGTTTTCCAGACAGGAAATGTGAACCATGTGAGCAGTATGTCGAGCATTCCAGTACTTTAAGTCCAACAAGCTTTCCATTAACTCTGAGACTAATGTGCTTTCACTATGGGAACGACACAGAGGACGTCACGCCTCGAAACTGTAGAAGAAAAAAAAATTATCGTCACGGTGCATTTCTGCGGCGATGACATGTGGATGTAAATAATGATCAGTTTATCCAGAGCTCTCACGAGGAGATCAGTTTTCTTTATTCTTGTTTGGAGACTGTGGCTGTTAGCAGCCAGACATTTTATAGCATGTGCACTTACTACAATGTGATGCATTTATTACTATACATAATTCATAATTCTATGGCGAGTAGAACTGAAATTATTACATGATTAACCAACTAGTCCACAGAAAACTAATCATCAGCCACATTTATAATTGTTTTGTTGTTTTTAGGCATAAATGCTAAAAGTTCACTGGTTCCGCATTCTCACATATAAATATTTGCTTATTTAAGTATTTGAATACCTTGTAAACAGCCTCTTTCTGAAGAAAGTGCTTAAAAAGTCATAGACATTACAAAGCTGTCTTATATGTGAGCTAAATTGCTCAGAAATCTGTATTCTGACACATCACCGTCCCTCTCCTTTCTTCCTCGACTGTTGCTGAAAACTAAATATGTCAGAGCAGCAGACATTTAATCCAGCATCTGCTGGAAATTTGGTCTCTGACTGCTCTTTTTATATCGACCAGTAGGAACTGCAAGTGATCAAAACGAGGATTACCTACTCCGATGAAGGCTACATTTTGGCCTTTGACGCAGCTTAGAAACGAACCTTCATTGAAACGTTGGTGTTGTCATGACCCAGGGTCATAATTTAGTATACTTTGGTCTGGATGTGTGTGATTTCTCTGTGCTATTGTTCCTCCCTGCCTGAGGGGGGTGCTACCACCCTTAGGGTCTCTCTCTCCAGGTGTGCTGCCTGCTGATTGGTTAATTGACCAGTGGATCTGCTATAAATGGCCGCCGCTTGAGACACTCGCTTTCTTCTCTTGACCCTACTCCCAACTGCACCAGGCCATGTTGTGTTGTGTTGTGTTGTGTTGTGTTGTGTTGTGTTGTGTTGTGTTGTGTTGTGTTGTGTTGTGTTGTGTTGTGTTGTGTGAACTTGTCTGCTTGTCTGCTTTAGCAGACTTTAGCTGAGCAGTCCAGGTAGTTGTAGGGGTGAGTAGCTCTTTTGGTTCATCTCCTGTTTATTTCATAGGGAGGCAGGTTAGAAACCTGTATTTTGTTTTCCTTATTTTAGTTAGGTAAGTTAGTTTTCAGTTCAGATTGTTTTGAGCCATGCTCACCCTAAAGCCTAACACTACCACTTATACCACAAATAATAATATTAATAATCAACGAATAAATGATCTTTTGTTGGACTGCAGCTCTGTGACCTTGGTCAATCTTGGGAGTGGGGAAAGAGGGCAGCGTCCTTTTTCTTGTTGTGTTCAGTTTCCCTAGGCCGCACGTACAGTAACAGTGTCAACTTTGAACTCCAGCATCTGCAGATTAATTCCATACCTGATATGTTATGATCCAATAACGTTATGCATGATTTGAGCTCAATACATCCCATTTTTTGTTAGCTTCTCATGTTACAGTTAATTAGATTAATTGATTGAAAAAACAAGTGGAAAATGATGAAAGCCATTGTGGCTTAAAAAATAAGTTTTTCCCAGGATGGTAGGAGATGGTAGGAGGTTCACCCCATATTTACTACATTAGTGAGTTGGAGCAAACTCCCTTCAGCTGCAGTCTTATGGCTCTAAGAGTTTAATATAATTAAGTAGTTTTCTCATGGAGCTCCACTTTCATGCCTTCTAGGAGATTTTTTTTTTTGTCTAATTCCAGACTAACCACAAGGGCACAAGGGAGGGAAACAAAAATATGTTTGCATAGTATAACTTTATTGATGGCTTCCAACAATATCCTGGAAAAAATCTGTATGTTTCTGTTTTCCATAATATATGTTCTCTCCAGGTTTACACTCTGTTCCAGCAGTGAAAAATATCCACGGACAGGATTGGAAAAAAATAAAAATTGCTTGACCAACATAATGCAAATGAATCGTCCTTTGATGTAGTAGCATTACACTACGCAAAGTCTGCACAGTTTGAAAACAAGCCAAAAAAAAAAAAGTTCTGCGTATGCTTCTTTTATCCGAAGATAAAGTGGATAGAGCTCCCGCTATCTGCGGGGGGTAAATGATGTTAACTGCATCAGACTGCACCCAAAATACACCCAGTCTAAAAAAAAAACCTGCCCTCCCCCTCATGATCCATGCTAATTACTCAAAACCTTAGTTCAACAGACGTACAGTGGCAACAAGACTACACAGAGCAAACCGACATCATTTTAATGATTCCAAAAACAAAACCCGCATGCAAAGCAGGATGTGTTGGACGTTCTTAATGACTCCTGCTGAAATTTAACACATCATTTGAGCTGCTCTGTGGCCGTCTCACTTCACGGTCACCCTAGCCTGTCACAATAACTAATAAAAACAATTGCACTGAACTTTACACCACTGATTTAATAGTACAATAATGCAAGCACATGTTTTAAAACAGCAATGAACTTATGAAGCTGCTTCATTCCCACCCACAGCGAAATTTTGACACAGAGAGCAGACGATGAGAGATCAGTGTGTCCAAAAACTGGCAGCAAAACTTCTGTTCATTAGGCGTAGGTGCTTTGTAAAAAAAGGGAAAGCCCTGCTGTTTATTCTGGCATCGTGTCGGCTAAAATGTCGGTGACATTCTTATGCACAAACACAGCTGGCAATATCGTACCATATAAGGATTGTGACCGCAGTAAGTCGTAAAGTTGTAATATTTTTGGAAATTGTCAAACTCAAAGCCAAATGAGAAGATTGATATAAACTTCCTCTGCGTCTGTTTTCCCAAATCTCAGACCTTTAACATCCTTTTTTTTGCTTCCGAAAGCTGCTGCATTTATACGTCTGACAGGCGTCCGTACTAACAATACAGCAGTTCATGTATCATCATCTCTTCCTTTATGTAATTGCCTGTGTGTGTGTTTTTTTTTTTCAGGGCTGTTCCCCGCTGTGTTGAACCTGGCCTCCATGGCAGATATAACAGCTAATGCTACCTGTGGTTCAATGGGTCCGGAGATGTTCTGTAAGCTGGTGGAACATGTACCAGGACAGCCTGTTAGAAACCCTCAGTGTCGAACCTGCAACCAAAAGAGCACAAAACCATTCGGTAAGAAAAATTCACACAGACACACACGCACACACACACACACATAAGAGGCTTGGTGATTACAATAATCCATCATGCTAGATTAGTTAATTAGAGCCCGATTGGCCAGATGTTAACCAATCATTTTGTCTGAAGTGATAATTACCGAATGAACGGAGGAATCAATCGCGACACGACAAGACGACAATACGAAATTAGCCTGCGATCATAATTCAAACTGCCAGCTAGACCGATCAGATGTTTAGTCAATCAATGGAGCAGTTAATGTCTGAGCCATACAAGTCATACAAGCAAATCAGTAAGTCAGCGAAGCAGTCCGTCATTCAACTAGTAACCAGTGATTAGCCAGTCATCTAACCACCTAACAATCATCAGCCAGCTAGTGAGTATTGATTAGACTTTGCTTGCAACTTGCAACTTGCTTCTCGGGTTAGTTAGCCTACCAGACAGACAGCTCGTCAATCAGGGTGGGATAAAAACAATGATTGGATGTGCAGCTGAGAGACGGAAAGGTTTAAAAGAATGAAGAGACGAATAAAAGACAGATGAACCGACATCTTTACCTCCATGAGACCTGAAATGTGTTTGATCTGAGCGATGACTTTAATGACTTATTGCTCATTTTTAAATAAATAGTTCCACATTTGGGAAAATATTCTCAATCGCTTTCTTTCTGGGAGTTCGATGGAGAGATCATGAAGCTGGACACAGGAGATGGTTAACTTAGTCTAAGAGTCTCACAGTCTGCCTAGCAGAGACCTTCAAAGCTCAACAATTAATCTTTATTACAGTACATCCGTACAAAAAGCAAAGTGTAGAAAGTTATGAGTTATGTGCACTATTTCTTGGCCAGCGTGATGACTTGAGTCTTGAGTTGTCACCACTCCAAGGAATAGCTCAACTCATAAACCACAACCTGTCGTTTTTCACTTTTGGACAGAGCCAGACGAGCTGTTAGCCGCTGTTTCCAAGACCTAGCTTTGTATTTAATGGACACATGTATGACTGTACTGTATATTTCCAAAAATGTTGAACTGTTCCTTTCCAATTCACAGCATGACAGATTTCTGACTGATAGACTAACTTATGCATGACCTCTTTTTATAGGCTTTCAGTATTTTGGACGTCCTATATTTACCTGCAGTGCAAAGAAACATGTATTTCAATTTCTTTCTTAGCCTCAGGTGTAAGTAAGACTCAAAAAAGAGGGGGCAAGGAAGGATGCTGTTATAGCAGATAACAGATATATAGCACCTTCCACTTTGCTAGTGATTGTTGCCATGGTTTTTTAACAGAAATGTCACAAGTAGCCCAGTGACTGACAGCTGCAAATCGACCTGAACATCACGTCCTCACTTAAAATACTCACATTCAAACACCCAAACAATCCCATACACACACAGCATACATAGGATAAAATAGTGACCTTTTATATATAATAAATAAATACCAGCCTGTTCCAGTAAAGCTATTGTGTGGACTAGTAGTCATGATTAGATTGTGGAAATAGGGTGACATGTTTTTGGATTCAGAAGTAGAAAAATGTGACTTTCAATATTTGGCCTCGAATGCTTGAATTGCCATAATTTCAGAAATAAAAGTGGAGAGATTTTTTCCCTTCAGAACAATGCTGGGTTCAAGACTAAATGTTTTAGATGTTTAAATAGGATAACTGGCATGCCATCTCTCTCTTACTGTGGTGTTTGTTTCTCTGCACAGAGCGTCATCCCATCGAATACGCCATAGATGGGACCAACCGTTGGTGGCAAAGTCCCTCCATCAAGAATGGAATGGAGTACCACTACGTGACAATCACACTGGACCTGAAACAGGTAGGTTGTACTTGAAATAACATACTTGAGGATATTGTATTGACTTAACTTGAAATGCGTCTGGTCTGAGTTTCAAACATTCACTCTCTGTAGCACTGAAAGGTGCCTGTATGGAAGGCCTTCTTCACAAACAATGACAGCTGTGGTCGGCTCGGATTTATGTCGGTTGCAAAGGATTTTAATGGTGACTCGTCATAATTGGAATCCGCTGTGACTGCCATGAATCAAACCTGACCACAGCCTCCACTCTCTGCGAAGAGTCAAACTACAAACCTTTTTCCATTTATTAAGGCTCATTTAGCAGCACCAGAAACACAATAACTCAGATTAAGTTGTTGTGCAGTTTTAGTCTGTGCGCGTGTATTAAACATCTTGAAATTGAGAAAGTTGCTGCGACGTCATTAGGAAGAAATGCTCCCATTGTTTAGTCTGCCTAGTTTTTGATGAGAGTTGCTCAGGACACATGGTTTCTTAATATTTTGTGTCAGAGGAAACTAATAGAAATATGCTCCATATGGTCATTTGTGAAACAATCGGGAGGTTAAAAACTTTTATCTTTGACAACTTGGAACTGAACATGAGTTTGGACTCTTGTCATGGATGAAACGTGAGTTTGACTTTATAAGAGAGTCAGAAGAGCAGACACATGCAGTCTTTATGAAAGAAAGAGGCAAGGCAAGCGGTACACATCTGTACGAATATCCGAATCCCAAAATTGAAAACTGACACTACTACTACACAACAACAAATGAAAACGCAAATCGTTGAATATTTGGGTCCAGATCTAACAAGGACCATCGCACCAAGCAAACTTTCATTGGTTATTATCACGTTTATTTAGTAAAATTTGACAAGACTAATAAGTTAAAAGATGTTGTTTTTGGTCAAAGGAGGTTGGCAAGTTATTAAAATAGATGTTTACGGCCTGTCCTCATATTTTGTTCCAAAATAATAATTATTAGCTTGCAACACCACCATGTTGTCTTCTCAGATTTACACAAACTGAGCATGCTGTCACGGCAAAGTCATCTTAAATTTCACTGTATATACAATTAGAGCAATTAGTTCATCTAAAGGTACAACGTGCAGCTCTTTAAAGCATGTGTCTCGCCGTCTCGTGCTTTATCATCCAAGGAATTAAGCTATTATTTCAGCGGCGCCGGAATTAGTTATTAACCAACTTTGCTATCAATCATTTCATAAGTACGGGTGTCACTCTTTAAATAATTGGATTTCCGTTTTTGATTCGGAAAGCTTGGCAGCAATCTTGATGATGGAGGGGCTGTGTACTGGCATGGGATGATTTAGGACATCAAGTTTCGTTTAGAAGCGTGATTAAACAGATTAGACCGCCAGATTATAATTATTTAGATGTCACGAGAATAAATCTAATGAGGCTGAGAGACTTTAGTTCATGCGAAGGCCTCAGTCCATTAATAGAAGGCATCAAAAATGACTCGAAATGTTAAAAACTAGACAGAAATGCCACGATATGAAAACAAAGAATCACCAATTTAACAAATTAGCAATAACTACTGAGTCACCTCATGTAAATCATATTGCTCAGGCTGAATGTGCTATTCACATTTTGGCTATTTTGTCAACTTTAGGTACGTTTTTGTGATCCGATGGACTGAGATTCATACTTTAATGTTGTGTGGAGTGTGGTGAGATTGAATCTGGGTCAAGATCTTTGTTGCTCTCCTATCCTTTCCGTCTCTGTTCACAATGCACCGCAGAGATAGATGACTTAAATTCATCAAAAGAGCGGAGAGTTATAAAACGGAGATGAAAGATAAAACAACAATGAGGGATAATGGAAGAGACATGCAGAGAAATTAAAACATGAGACCGTGATAACAGCAAATCCAGCCACATAAATAAACAGGACATAAAGCAGCGGTGAAGGGAGTTCATCAAGGCTAACAAAGCTGGCAAATTGTAAAGCACTTCAGCTGTCTCAGAATAAGTATATAAAGTTTGAACTGTTCTAACATTGAAACTTTCCCTCACTCTTCTCTCTACATTGTCGAGGCACCGGGAGAAGGTCGTTAAAATGACAAACCGGCGAGCAAATGTGAAGTGACTCAACATTTCTTTCCCCATATGTGAGCAGAACCTCGCAGAATATTAAGATGTCTTTCCATATTATAATCCGTCCATACTGTGTTAATAAGTTAAACACGAGTCAAAACAGCAAACTGGCAATCAGACACGTCGGACGTCACGGGCATTAGCAGTCAGTGCGACGCGTCGGAGTAAACAAAACAAGACCAAATTATAATAAAACAAATAAAGCTTTGAATTGAAGCCTTTGAGATTATAACAGGTGAATATTTGAATATTACAGGTCAGCCTCCTATTATTAAAAGTGAATTGAATTTAGAGGCAGAGAGAGAGAGAAAGTAATGTAAGAGGCAAGACGGAGGTAAGCTTTATGTATATATATTTTTTCTTTTTGCCATCACATACGAGGAATATAATTATCTCTGGACAGGAGGTGGAGCAGCAGCCGTCTTGACACATTAATGGCTTCAGGTCCATCAGTCACACCTTTCGCCGCTCTGGTGTAGCTGTATATACATTCCTAAATGGACAGATCCACACATACATTTTCACACCTCTCACTGGAGTTACGCGCCCGCATACACACTTTCTTAATCGCTCATTCCTGAACTTAACAGTGTGTGCGGCAGGAGGCTGACACGCACACATACTCACACTGCTCTTATGTTGAGTCTTAACACTGAGATGTACAGCAAATGAATGAAATAATCAGCGACGGATGGATAAGGAAAAACCTGAAGAATGATTTGTCACAAACAGGTTCTCTAAAAGCTTTTTAATACCAGTGTACTTTTTTTTTCTCAGCGACCACCCACCGGGCTGATGCAGCTTTAACAACCATCCTCATATGATGGCTGTGTTTGAGATGTCCGCAGCGTGTATTGTATTACATGTATTCATTTCAGTAAAAAGCTGTCCATCAAGGTTTTCATTCGACTACAACACTCCTCTCTTATTGTCCGTCGCCATAATTGCTGTTTCAAGGATCTTCGGGGCTATCGGTTTTAGGATAATAAGTTATAAAGTTTCCTATTTAAAACAAGTGAAAAGTCAAACGTGAGAGAGAAACGTGTCTTTATGTACTGCTCAAGTCAAGATTTCGGACACTTGACTTGGAACCATGAACCTTGGTCCTGAAAACGTGGTGCACACATGGTACCTCAAATTTTTATCAAGTACAAAAAGGGCAATTATTTCCTCTATTCAGTACAGTTGCTAGCTCCGGCAATTGTCATTGAGAAATAAGTACAGTGGAATTAAAAAGCTCATATTCAGCATCTCTTAATATACATTTGTCATGCCATACAAAGAGCACCATGGTTACAAGGTTATGAAACGGCAAACAAAACAAGGTTGAATCATGGTTGAGAAACAAACATCCGTCTCCCATCCATCCACCCTGACCTCCTCTCTATGCAGACTTTGTTGTGCTATAATAAAACGACCTCCCGTCATAGTTAATACAGTTGCTGGGCTGCTTTGGAATTATTTTTATATATATATATAAATATAAAAAATTGAAAAGAGACACATTGAAGTCAATGCATTTTACTGTTCTAATTGCAATAGTGCAGTCTCTCCGAGCTTTAACGAGATATATTTATATATAGACTTTATTGAAGACTTAATATTTATAATTTCATTTCAACCACATGTTTGATTTGCGGTGATTGACTGTGCCGTATATGCAATATCGTCAATGTCGATGGTGTGTTTGTGTGAACGTGTGCATTCTTCAGTGGGTGTTAGTTGTGTGCACATACGTGTGAGTGCCGATCAGTCCAACGGAAAGCTATTTACTCTCCAGTGCTCTGAATTTCCCCTGCGCCCTCAGTCATCTCACTCAGAAAATGACAGTGGGTTGGGAGCAGGTGTGTGTGTGTGTGTGTGTGTGTGTGTGTGTGCGTGGTCATCGCCTGTGACATCACAACCCTCATTTCCTCTCTTGTTATTGTTCAGCCTCCTCCCTGGATAGAACGACTAAATAATGAGAAAGAGTGGGAGCTGAGGGTCCATGTGTGTGTTCCCCTGTGTGTGCGTGAAAGAGAGAGTCTGAGTTGATGTGTGTCTATGTTCTTCATCACTTTTCAATGAATTCTTGAATTGTAATTTTGCATGTAGATCCAGAGAGTCCTCTCCAGAGACCTGTTGAAGAACCACTTCGTGGCCACTTAGTTTCCAAGTTCTGGTCATTTTTTTCACTTCCGTGTCAAACTAAAAGTTTATCGGCTATGTGTGCGGTCTGGTGTTGCCGTTGGCCTAGGTATTAGTATGCATATAGATCAAGAAATCACTAGTAGATGTATTGGGAGTATTGCGGCAACGATCTTTGGTCAGATTCATTTAAATTGCAGTTACTATGGAAATGCAGCAGCCAGCTTGATTGATGGACACTTTGTTCGATGCGGTCAAATCATATTAGCTTTTTTCGGGGGGCGGGAGGAGGACGTGGCAGAGTGATTGGATCCTGAAAGAAGCTGTCAGTCAAAGCCCTTTCATTATTCGCGGCTCTTAAATACCTCGACGTGCAGGCGCACACAGAGACTACCATAAGTGCATAAACGTCACATGGGAAATTACTACCTGGAGTTTACCAGGGAACTTGTTCACATGCAATATTCTCTTGTAATATTCTATTGTAACACTGAACATTATGTTACACTGTGTGTTCTCTAATATAAATAATTGACATGTAATCAGGTAAATGGTGCTCCTGTCCATTCCCACTCTGCGCCCCATGTGTCTGTTCTTGCGTTATGTAACTTTGTAACTCCAGGTACCAGTCACACAACAACTATTTGACTGATTTGTCTCATCCATTTACCAACCACAAATACATTAGAGACCAATAAAACAGGCTAGTGTCAGTTCTATACTATATTCATTTACATTTATTTTAAAATCCAAGTTACTGACTATTGCAGAAGGGTTAACTCTTTAACTTAATTACAGTCAACAGTCCACAGAGCCCTGGTCAAGGGCACCTTATTAAGGCAAATGCTTGAGCCTGGAGTCTGTTGGTCATATGCTTAAAATAAATCAGCACATATATGTTTCACAGTAGGGGAACTTCTATGTGCTGAGCTGTATTTTCCTGAAAACGGTCATCAGAGACATCAGACTCAAACATAACTACTTAGTAAATGAAAACTTTTCCTTAACTTTTGACTTCATATGAAAATTAGAAACGAGAGAATAAGCGCTGAGAACTTTTAACAGCAGAAGAATATCTTTATTCATAACAGAGAGGACCTAAATTAAACATCTGCTGTACCCAATGAAACTGTGTTCATCTATGTCTGACAGTAGCTTTAGCCAACGCAAGAATGTGGGAGAGATTGCAGCATCTGGTGTTTTATGCACACTGAAGCCTATTTAAAAAAAAATCTTAAGGCCAAATTATGACCAAGTCTGTGAGCAAGCTTGTTTGTGTATTCGGGGTGTTTTATTTGTGTGCAAGTGTGTTTTCTGGCAGTTCAGACAGAGATGAACTTAAAGAGAATGGATTTCATTCAGCTGTTAGACACCAGAGCATCATCCAGAGGCCGTTATCTTTATATGCTGCACTCCACTCTTTAGGCCAATGTGAAAACACAATAATTTGTAAATATTTATTATTTTTCCTGTTAAATACTGAACTCCCTTTTAATGTATTTGCTGCAGGGCTGCCTGGAAACTGTCATTCAAAATGCTGCAGCGTTCAAAACATCTCCACAAATTGTCTTTTAGTGGCAGCTTAGTAGAAAAGCAGAACGATCCCAGCATGAGATGACTTTGTGGCTGCAGTAAATAACTTCCGCTTGTTTGCCTGCACTGAGTTTTGGCAGTCACGGATGCTTGATGATTCACACTATTTCAAACTGGGCCAAAAGTTACTTTATTAGTTCAGCGAGATGTTAACATTTGTGAATTTTTCAAGTCAAATTTTAACGAGTCCGCATACCAGGCCTGTTGCTCTGATGACATATCCAACTGTGCGTGTTCACGTCTTTCTGTATTTTTATGATTAAAGGAATCCCAAAACAAACAAACAAAAAAACACTTCAGTTTATGTTATGCTATATGTTTTAATAATTCTTTCTTCTTATTCCACTTTGTTTCTGATCAGTCTTTTGTGTGCAGATCTCACTATAATTAGCCGAAGAATTGGATTTTAAAGCCAGTTTATCAGACCAGAGAGATTTGAACACGTTTCCATGTGAATGGCGCGTAAACACCAGCTGTTCAGTAAAACCGCTGTCACTGTGTGTCCAAATCACACTGAGACAAAATGGATTCTTCACAGCCCATTTAATAGTAGGCAGGCCATACTGGACACAGGGCTTAAAGGGGGTGATTGGGCATTTAAATAAACCGTTTAAGTGCTCACTTGGCCTTTGTGTTTAGATATCTGCCAAAAACCATTTCTTGGCTCATCCATCATCATTTACTGTCAGATATGTAAGACCGCTGCAGTGAAAACAAGATTTTGTATCAGTTTGAGTATTAAAATTAATTGTGTAAAAATAGGAGAGCCTAGTCATATCTGGAGATGTACGCAAATCTGTAGCCTTTATAGACTCGGTGAATAATTTGCCTCCAACTCCTCTGCAATGTTAACACTTCCATCTGAAGTTATGTGCATATAAAAATAAGCAAATTCAGTCAGTTGTTTGTTTCAGAATCACAGAATTATTCATCAGTGCGAAAAAAACAAAGTGCAGATAAGAGTCTACATCATGTCATCTGGGGGATAAATGAGTCACTGATTGTTTCATTCTTTAACTTTAAAGTCCAACTAAATTTATTTTTTTAGAACATGCAGATCTCCTTTGAGATGAAAACCAGCACCCAAAAGAGAGAAATTAATCTTTGATCCTTCTTCGCTTTTATGACGGCATCCTCTGTTTGTGCAGTAATTAGTTTGTTTTTCCTCTGCAGACAGAGAACTTCTTTGCATATAGCTACAGCGATCATGTCATTATGCACTCTATTGATCGGCATAAAGTGATAACTGATGATGACTGTCACAGCCACACAGACACAGCCTCATGCCAGGATTACACAGGAGGCTTATAAACAACTTATAAGCTTTTAGTTATTGGCACGAATTTATTGACATTGTGCCCGTCAGCTCAGTTGTCACTCTTAAACATATAACAACACACCCACTTCAGGCTTAAAGGAGTATTTCTGATATATCTCCAAAGATGAATTTAATAATAAAAAAATACTGGTAATAGACTTAAAAAGCACTTTCACATTATTTTCAACTACAAAAAGGGAATTTAAAGTCAATCGTAAAAGGGAGGCGACCAAGTCTGGACTTGAAATGTCTTTGCCACAGTAATAATCCAGTATTATTATGCAAATGAAGGTTTAGAAGATTTAAATGTTCCTTTATTGGTTTATTTTTCTATAGTATGCCTTTTATATCGAGTGAGATAACACTTTGTTTGCCTCATTCTAACTTCCATTAACAAGGTCTCAAGTGCAGCCTGATGAAACTTGCAGACATCCTGCTGGTTTGAGCTAGTTTAAACTCAAAATAGGCTACACTACAAAAAAATAAAAATAAATAGAAATCAGATTGAGAGAAACTAGCCAATTAAATTTCATCCCGAAAGCTTTATGATCTGTTCATGACGCGAACTCGCCACGAATGTACCAACCTGACGTTAAGCGTCACGGATGGAAGATAAACATTTCTTTAGCAGCCGTGTGATTTCTCGCAGGACAGTTACTGGTGTGTTTATTTGTTGATGCTGTGTTGAGCTTTTGAGGCAAAAAAAAAATATATATATATATAAAATAAAAAAAAAATCCCTCGTCTGATCCGCATTTGATCAAAACAGAATATGACACACTGCAACCCCGCACACACACACACACACACACACACACACACACACACACACACACACACACACACACACACACACACACACTGCATTAGTTAGCTGTGTTCATCTATGTTTAGCTGCTGGAGCTGCCTAGCTGTCCCAAAGCTGTCACCATATTACAAGCTACTGCTGAGAGCTCTCTTACACACACACACACACACACACACACACACACACACACACATAGAGACACACCACCCCGTCCTCAGTGTGAATACAGGTAACATTGACTCTTTGTAGTGGGTTTGAATGACTGCTATAAGGTTACCCTGAAATACACTTTCTCACACACACACACTTGGTAGCTTTCTCCCTATTCTAATTGCTGCAATGTGACACTGCTTCCCACATCCCAAGAAGAAAGAGAGAGAGACTCACAGAGAGAAAGGACGGGGTGAAAGACGGTGGTGAAGAGAGACAGGGAGTCAGTATTTGACCTACATCCAGTCTGTTTGTCTAGTGGAGCTGCAACGATTAGTCAAATAATCGATTAGTTGTCAACTATGAAATTAATCGCCACCATTTTCATAGTCTGTCAATCATTCTGAATCGTTTTCTAAAGAAAAAACATCAAAAATCTTTGATTTCATCTCCTCAAGTGTGAATTTTTCCAGTTTGTTAAGTCTTCTATGGCAGTAAACTAAGAATTTTTCCAGTTTGTTAAGTCTTCTATGGCAGTAAACTAAAATATCTTTGACTTGAGGTTGCTATGTTCTGACAGAGATCAACATTTTTTACAATTTTCTGACATTTTATGGACCAAACAACTAATTGCTTAATTGAGAAAATGGTCGACACGTTAATTGATAATGAAAATAACCATTAATTGCAGCCCTGCTGTCTAGTTGGTGATCAAACTGAAGGAATGTCAGTATGAATAAAGATGATTGTGGCGTATTTGTGTTTATTCTGAATATTTAAAAGGTGAAGATGGAAAAAACATGAACCATTTAAATATTTTTCAATGAAAACAAGATGATAAACGCAGCGTATGAAGCCCTCACATTTACCATTGTTTATTATTTACTTCAGAGGACAACTCAGATTTCAAATTTCTACTTTGGAACAAAAAGAAAGTAGTACCCATGCTATTTTGGGTACTTTCTGCCCCCCAATCTCTGTCCCACAATGCAATGTGCTGCATTTTATGTACATTACATCTGCAAAAATGATTCATAAATGTCAGAAATCTAATTTCTTCCATCCTCTCTGTGGTTTCCAGGTTTTCCAGATCGCCTATGTGATCTTAAAGGCAGCCAACTCGCCTCGCCCAGGTAAGCATTCTGCCTCATAACTCGTGTTTAGCCAGCCACGCCATGACATTCCCACTTTGGTTATAAAATTAAAAAAACATTGACTGTGTGATTAAAGTGCCAGCTACTGAATTATTTTCAGTATTTGTGCTATGAATGGCTAAATACAGTAATCACGGCCTTTTGAACACACAATCCTCCCACAGAGAATCCAGTAATTTAAAAGATCGAGATTGCATTCAATAAAGAAGTCTTTTAGCCTTTCATGTTCTTGATGTGCACGTTTCTTTGAGCTTAAACCACAGCACCCAAAAACATCATCAAGCCCTGATCTTTTGATCGTCTGTAAATGTGACTGTGCTTTGCTCGAAGTAACTGTCTTCTGTTTTCATAATGCATGTGTGGGTGCACGGCTTTGCAGCAAGCTTTAACACTCTTTCACTGAAAGTTGATGACAGCAGCCGACCTTTGAGGTTAATTACAGGAGGCCGTCGTGAAACTGTGAAAACATTACTGGGTATCAGATTCAATTATCCTGAATACAAATCAAGAAAAGCCGAGTTATTGTAAAAAGTAACAAGGACGGAAAAAGTACTCATGCCTCAGTAATCTGATTGCTCTATGTGTGGTAACCGTGGAAACGGCACTGATATAAATATCGATGAGTGTTAAATGAGGAATGTTAAATGAAATAACAATAAGTTAGTCGACTGTGGTTGATGTGTTGACACATAGAGACTGTTTTTGAAGGCAACCGCAGACTATTGTTGACAGCTAAAGTAGTCAGAACTTTATAGTCTAGTCTAGCCTAGTTGTGCGATGACGCTCTGCCTGTTCATGTCTTCATAACTGTTATATAGCAGACAGTTTATGGTGGTCAGTTCCTCACAGTTGTCACTGGGCAGTGTGTTGAAAAAAAGTCAGTAAAGCATGACCACGACAGTTTGACAGGATCATGCCCACTTGTCGCTCCGCATGTCATCGGATCGTCCACCTGTCTGCTCCGATCTAACTGAAACACCTTAATGTTTGACATTAACCGATGATTTTTGGAAATCGCTTTGATTTTTAGAAATTCTTCTTCAGCATCTGCAATTAAAAACTGTTATTATATTCATTTGAAATGTATTCGTTCATATATTCATTTCATTTTAAATCCCATTTGTATGTTTGCTTAGAGTTAACAGGTTCGACAAGAGCCACGTCGTTGCCAATTTCAGTCTCTTCTCGGGAAAACTCATGAATACCATTGTGTTGAATCAGGCAGTCATAATAATAATCCTTTGCAAATGAAGAAACACACTGCGAACTGTCCACATGGGATTAATATTATCTCAAAATGCATAAAGATGGCCGGATTCTGTCGACTGATGTTGTGATACACATATCTTGATAGTTGAATTCTGTTTAGTGCCACTTAATTAGCTTATTTAATTTTTCCATTAACTGGACTCTCGTCACGTCACGCTCCATCAGTTCAGAAGGTGGAATATCACAGTTTTGGCCCAAGCTATCATGAAATATATAGAATTGACTGTTCTGTCAATTTTCTATGTATTTTAAGTAGGCTGACCTAAACACAGTCTTGCATGGCCATCGTTGTTTGTATTGATCTTTTCTCCTCTCCACATGTTCATCATCGTATTCTTCACCAATGTTTTCGTCCACAGGTAACTGGATCTTAGAGCGCTCAATAGACGGCGTGACATTTGAACCCTGGCAGTACTACGCCATTACGGAGACAGAGTGCCTGACAAGATTCAACATTACTCCACAGAGAGGACCTCCATCCTACACCAGAGACGATGAAGTTATCTGCACCACTTTCTACTCAAAGATTCACCCTCTGGAGAATGGAGAGGTAACAGCTACAGAAGTTGTTAGTGGTCTTTAGTTCTGGATTGATTTAGGACGGTGCCAGTCAGTTGGGTTGGCTCGGGTTGTGGAGGAGTGGGTTGAGGGTGTTGGTGTTGTGTTGGTGCTTGGTCTTCTGTTTAGACTGGACCGAGTTTTGGTAGGTAGATAGGTAACTGGGTAGATGCAGGATGACTGGGGTTTTCTCTGGTCTCTGAAGTATGGTTAACTCAGGTTGGGTTGAACTGAGTTTAGTTAAACTGGGTTAGAATTGCTGACTAAAAACAGTCTGTTTATAGTACAGCATTGTGCAGTCGGCATGCATTTTACCTTTGTGAGGCCCCCTTACAAATATTTAATTATCTAATTGTAATTCTTGTTATTTGGGTCGCAAAACCGGACCCACAGGCAGAGCAGGTAAGGTAGAAGTCAGTTTAATTTGGACTTTATTCAACAACAGGTTCAGTAACATTCAAAAGGGCAGGGCAAAGGCTGAAACTCTGCGGCTATGAGGTGCATACGATGATCCAGGAAAGAGAGTGAGCGTCTGGAAGAGAATAACAGAAGAGAAGTTGCTACAGTGCTACAGTAGTGGACGTGAATAAAAGCAGGGAATGTGAAAATGCATTAAAAAGAAGCTCAACTCGTGACGCCGGTTCAATCTGTATAAAACGAACACAAAAGTCAGACGAAAGAGGGAAAAGAAAGTCAAATCTTTATGTAAACTCTCGTTAAAGCATCGGTCTAATATTCTGAGCCGGACGGTTTTCAAGTTAATAAGCAGATCGGAGCTTGTTTTCTAAAAAAAATTGGGTTCATATGTGCTTAATATAATTTTAATTGCTGATTGGATTCTGATTTATTGGAAACACACACACACACACACACACACACACACCGACACGCACGTGTGCACACCACTGTTTACTATTACGTTGCTTTGATCAGCTGTGTGTGTGACTGCACCCTGTAAGAACAGAGAGGGCAAGCCTGCTGTAACTGACAGTAATGAAGAGAAAGAGGAACACACACACACACACACACACACACACGCTCTAATCACACAACTACATCTCCCACACAGAGACTAATTGTAGACGTCTGTCTGAATGTGTGTATGCATTTACAAGAGCGCTGGTGTGTGTGTGTGAGTGTGTGCACATGTGCGCTGGTGTGTTGCATGCACATGTGTTTGGTGTGTGTCTTCTTGTGTTTTTTCGTACTGTATGTGTGTCTGTGTCCTGCGGGGGTGCGCTAGAGGGGGTGCGAGCGGGGAGATGTCAAGAGCTGCAAGTAACGACGGAGGTGTCTGAATGTGTGTGCGTACACGTGTGTGTGTGCGCGCGTTTGTGTGTGTGTGTGTGTGTGTGTGTGTGTGTGTGTGTGTGTGTGTGTGGGGTTGACAGCTCCCTAGCCGTCTGATCACAGTGAAACCATAATGAGTCGTAGGCGATGTGTCACAGCATCGCACACACACATTCACAATGTCACCCCACCACTCATCACACACGCACACACACACACACACACACACAACCATCTCCTTCACTACTTCCAAGTGTGCAGCTTGCACCCATCAAGTGTTCCCCCCCCTTGACACACACACACTCAACACACATGCACGCACACACACACACACACACACACACACACGGTCAGCCCACTCTGTAAGACTTTTTTTTTTTTTGCAGATGCCAAATGTTGCTTTTGGCCACATTAGTGAGACAGACAGATGGACAGACAGGCAGGCAGGCAGACAGAACCTCACACTCCTTGTTATGTGGATGCTTGTTGATTATTGCAGAATTTGAATTCATGCTCAGTCTTCTTCTACAGAGATTTCAGGGCAGAGCAGCGTAAGATATAGAATACAAAATGTCAATTTCTTTGGTAGGCAAAATTAAAATATCTACCGGGGGTCCATGTTATGGTGGAAAAATGCAGTCATGCTACTGGTTTAGCTATATTTCCAGCAGCGTTAGGGTAGTGCTGCTGTCTGCTGATTTGTTGAATCGTGTTGACATGATTTTGAAGACAGCGCTCACAGGAGAGAAAACCAGGGCTTGGCGGGGGTGTGAAAGATCACACACATATCTGCTCTGGATGGGATTAATACCGCCGCACAAACAGCCCTAAACCGATTCTGTAAACCGCGGATTATGTTAGATATCAACATTTTCAAAATTCTTGCTTCATACACTTCTCTGCACATGACAGTGACAGCATGCTTAAGGTCTGAGGCAGCATGTGGTCATAAAATAAACTATGAGACTGTTAGGGTAAGGCAACCAAAGCCTTACGACTGTGGTTTGGAAAAGTTACGGTTAATGAAATGAATCATTAATTGCAGCAGCGGGATGCAAACTGTGGTCTCCTCCATGAAAGCCTCGCTTGCTGACGTGCTACACGTCCATCAAACATCCCAAACGTCCACAGCTTTACTTTTAACATTGTACAAAACACTTGTACAGTGTAAGAAGAAACCTTTGTGAGTAGCTTTGTAACCTTGAAGCCTCACTACTTCCAATAAAGAGTAGCTTGTCTCGAGTTAAGTAGCTTCCACAACACCGCCCAAGACTTTCATTGATCACACAGCATCCCATTGTACGTCCCGACGTTCCTCTGCACACTTTACGTCTGTGAAAAGCTGCTTTCCTCCATTTCTCCTAGTTCTTATCTTACCGCATTAAAACGTCGGGTCAGTCCCGCTGTGTTACCGTGTGATGATCTCTGTTCCCGATGTTGTTGAGAGTGAAAACAGGTGTGCATGTGTAGGTCTTCCTGACTCAGCTCTGTCACAGTGTGGAAGAGTGAGGGGGGGGGGAACTCTGTTAAACTTGGTCCACTAATGAGCATTCATGTGTGCCCGGAGATAAATTGTGTTTGTTTTGCAGTAACACAGGAATCACAAGTTAGCGCTTAGTTGTGATTGTGTATTCTTAAATTGCTTTGTATTAGTCTAGCTCACCCTGTGTTAACCTGAGCAGATGGTCCGAAGCAGTTAGACAAGGCTGAAGAGGTAGAAGGTCACAGAGTGATCCGCAGTGGTAGGTGGTAGCTTGTCATGAGGCTGCATGTCTGTTGTCTGTCTGTCTCTTTTATTTATGCATACACGTTTTTATGTTTTTCTAAAAATACATTAAATATGTTGGACAATAGTTGTTGAAAACATGTACTTATTACTGAAATGGCTTCACTGAAGAGGATCCTCACTCTCTCCCACCATCTGTCACTGCAAGAAACTAAAAGCAGCTCAATGTCTTAGTTTAACTGCGCTGTCACATGTCACGTATTCACCTGTCCGTCCGTCTATAGATCCACACGTCTTTGATCAATAGCCGTCCCAGTGTAGACGACCCCTCCCCGACCCTGCTGAACTTCACCTCCGCCCGCTACATCAGGTTTGTGTTCCAACGAATCAGGACGCTGAACGCCGACCTTATGACGCTCCATCACCATGAAGATATCGACACCATTGTGACAAGACGGGTGAGACTCAACGCACATGCACAACTCTTCTCTTCTCTTCTCTTCTCTTCTCTTCTCTTCTCTTCTCTTCTCTTCTCTTCTCTTCTCTTTTCTCCTCTCCTCTCCTCTCCTCTTCTCTTCTCTTAGATTTAGTGAAACTAAATCAGCCGAAATGGAGGCCACAGTAATTGTGAGTGAGGTGTTGTGATCAGGACTATTTCATGTGTGAGGTGGGCGACGGCATCTCAGAAGGTAGAGCGGGAGGAGAGCACCATACAAATGCAGCCATTTACCAGTACTGTTGTTAAACATCTCACCAGGAGTGGTGTTAGCACCAACATGGTGATGGTGGTTAGGTCAGAACGTTACTTTTCAAGTGTAATCACCATTGAGATAAGAGAGCAGAGACTCGTTCTAATGCCGCCTGTTAAACTGTGAATATGCTCGTTAACGCTGTCACACTCACTGTCATGTGTTTTCCCTCCCTCACTCTCTGTTTCCAGTACTACTACTCCATTAAGGACATCTCAGTCGGAGGCATGTGTATCTGTTATGGCCACGCCAAAGCCTGCCCACTCAACACGGCTACAAAGGTAACATACTTAACTCTCTGTTCCTCTCTGTCCACTGAACAATACCACCAAGGTAATGGAGCCCATGCATACTGGTGAATGGGAGCGAAGAGCGCCCTCAGGCACCGGCTTTTTATCTACCGCCTTATATCAAACTTGCTGTGTGTGTGTGTGTGTGTGTGTGTGTGTGTGTGTGTGTGAGCCCGTCTGCAGGGGACACAGGTGACACGGTGAAGCATCGTCTCCCGTGTCACTTCAAACAGTTCGAGTGTTTGATACCAGACACCTGATCTTTCTCTCAGTCTCGCTCTCCACACACACACACACACACACACGCACAATCTTGTGTCCTTTACATGTCCTGGGGCTGAACCACGAGGACTAACTCAGATGTGACACTGGTGTCTGTTCCCTTGGTGATGATGTCATTGACACTAAGTGATGTCACTGTTGTGTAAAGAGCTCCAGTTTCTTCTTTTCCCTCCTCTCTCAGAATGTAACCACTGGCTGTAGTACAGTATAAACATCACACACTATCATCTGCGTTTTACTTTCTTTAGTTTTTTCTTTTGCCGCGAGACATTCACATCCATTACTTCGATGCACGTTTGTCCGTCCATGCAGTAAAGTCCCGGGAAGACTTTGAGAAAGCAGGAAAAGGTGAAGACCTCTTTTGAGATGATTTGTTGATGATCGTCTACAAAACATTTGTTCAAATGCACGCTGACTAAAAAAAAAAGACAGCCTGAAGCCAGAGCTTTAGCGTTGTGTCTCAGATAAAGGGGGCAAATTCACTCCAGCCAACAAATCCAGACTTGGCTCTCGCTGTGCTATTGTACTGCTCTCCTCCTCAGTTAATCTGGCACCCTCTCCACATCAACCAATTTACAGAAAGTCCTAAATTGAATTACTGAACCTGGAAGTTGGCAAATTTCCTGCTACATTCGGCTTTGACTGTCTTTTAGTTTTGAATTTATTTTCTCTCCAGGGAGAGTAATAGTCAACCCATTTGCCCACCGACTGTCAATCTGGAAAGTGGACCAGGTTCTTTTATTGCAGTTGGCTCTCCTGTGAATACATTGTTGTTTGATAAGCTTTGAATAGATCGTGTATATTGGTAATTACCTGCTTGCAGCCCACAGTTGTGTGAACATTTTGATGTTTTAAAAAAAATGACTTTTTTTAAGCTCATGCTCACACAGTTAAACATCTTTTTCTTCATATATTTTGGATGTTTTGGGTTAGATTCTAACTCTGCTGCAGTGATACGTCCACTCAGAGTGTGTCCAGTACCAACCTAACATCACTGGTGGATTTGGTCACACATATCACAGACGACAAACTCTCAAAAAGTCGAGAAGGCTGTAAGCCGCTTGGTAACCTGCACTTTTCCCTGTCATCCACGAAGCTAGTGTGTGGTTAAGAAAGTGCAGGATCGATCTGAATCAGTGTCAAGCCAAGGCCCAACGTTCTGAGATTTAGATATTTTTCCTTCACCAGGCACTTGACAGATTGTGGAGAAAAAAGTGTCTCCACTGGACTTTCAAATCCAACGATGACTCAGATTGTTACCGCGTTTAGCTTCCTCTCTTTTGAAATCAGCTCGCAGACGATCCATTTACTTCAACATGGTTACTCATGAGTGTCACACTGACAACTTTGGGAAACTTCTGCACTAATAATGTGTGTTTTTCTTGTCTTTGTGTGTGTGTGTGCGTGTAGAAGTTTAGCTGTGAATGTGAACACAACACATGCGGGGAGAGCTGTGATCATTGTTGCCCTGGTTACCACCAGCAGGCCTGGATGGCAGGAACCTTCCACACTCGACATATCTGCGAGAGTAAGGACACAACACAACAACAGATTACACACAACTATCCACGACACAAATCCTACATTACCCAGAAACCAACACTTTTCTCAAATTTCACTGGCGTTCCCTTGGTACTGTAGCATATGAACCCATCTAATGTTAATTGCCTGTAATATTCCTGCAGCTTATATGAATCCAGTCTTTACGGATTTGAACTTTGTTGCCGGGGCAATCTGGATCAGCCTTTCATATAAGACTCTATATAACCATCAAAAGTCACCTTTGCATCCATTAACCTTCATCAACCGTGTAGCAGCAAAGCGATGAGGTTAGAGGCTTTTACCTGTCATCATAAAACTGGTTACAACATGTAATCTTCATTTTTATTTCACACAGGCTACACCTCCTAACAGGCCTTGTAGTCTCAGCGGCCTGATAAGTGCTGCTTCTGCCTTGACACTGACAAAACAAGACCAAGGTGACGAGACGTTAGACGTCCTGACTGGCATGATAGTGAAATAGGGGGAAGCCCAGCAGCAGGTGTTGTAGTACTTGAGATCAGTCTTGGTGTGACCTTCACTGACTTCCACCACTGTTATTCAGAACTCCTTGTAATGTGTAAATATGTAAAAGCACATTTCTGCTAGATAACGTTTTAATGTCATCTTAACCTGGCACCTGTTGCAATTCACTGTACCTTTCCTGAGAAGTGAAATTCTTCCTCGTAGTACTATAAATCTTCTGAAAGGCCGTGCAATGTTTTGGCATTTTGCTAAGCTTCACATTAATGGATCTATTACTCACAGGCCATCCTGGATCTTATTTCATAGTCTGACAGTACAAAAAAAAAACCACACTCCCACTAAATTTTAAATTCATATGTTTTTAAGCTTGAAAACTTACAGGTCAGATACCCTGTGTTTCCTTTTTTAAATCATGTCCACAATCACACTGCAGATTCCTCTTATTTGTATATTTGGAAATGGTGAAGTGAAATGAAAGACCCACTTTTTTCTCTCTCTGGACCCTGGAGATAACACACAGCTCATGGTTAACGTGTAAACCGCAGGGTGCTGTGTTCAAAACAGGATTTGATGTTTTTCTAAACTCCCTATATGGAAGAAGTAAATGGATTAACGGTGGGGGCACAACTCAACAATCCTATCAAAGTACAGTACTATGGTAACAACTTTGTGTGTGTGTGTGTTTTCAGAGTGTAACTGCCACGGCAAGTCAGAGGAGTGCTACTTTAATCAGACGGTAGCGGACCTGTCACTCAGCCTGGACACCCACGGTCAACACAGAGGGGGTGGAGTCTGTGTTGGTTGCCGCGACAACACAGCTGGAATCAACTGTCAGACATGCTCGGCTGGTTTCTACAGACCCGAGGGTGTACGTCGCACACACACACATGTCGCTCATCGCGCTGAATATTAACTGAATATTAACTGTGTGTGTGTAAAAAAAATGTTTGCTTTCTTCACCTGGACAGGTGAACGCTGACGAGGAGAACCCCTGCGTCCCCTGCTCATGTGACTCTCACGGTTCTATCAGCCAATCATGCGTCGCAGATTCAAGCCAGGCTACGCCCAGTATGAAAATATACTTTTTTCTGTCCATAATTTTATAGATATCATTCATGCCTCAGTTCACATGCATAGCCAACAACTCCTGCTTGATTTCCTGTGGGCTTCTGTTACTTAAAAAAATGACCAATGACAGAACAGAACAACTATTTATATTAGAGATAATTTTACTCCTCTTTGTAATTCTACTGTTTTTATGTCTAGAGATAGGAACTATTTTAGGTGCAGCCACTTCAAAGACGCTCAGTTTCACTCGCACTTGTTTTTTTTGTTTTTTTTAAACGGTGTGTGTTTGTGTGTCTTTGTGTGTGTGTGTGTGTGTGTTTTTGATTGGCAGGCCAGCCAGCAGGGTCATGCCGGTGTAAAGAGGGTTTCGGGGGTCTGCGATGTGACAGGTGAGAGACATACACACACGTACACACACACACATATATGAGACAGAGACACATTGTGACAGGTGAGTGGAACCTTTCAGCTGTTGTCTGTTCCAATTAGTGTTTGAAAATTGGCAGAAAGATCTTTTGATTTTTATTATCACACACACACACACACACACACTTGGTTTTGTACCTAAGTACAGAAGTCGCTGGATAAATGACACATTAAACACAAGATCGCTGTTTCTTTTGCTTTTATTTCTTCTGTCACATACTCATGCTCTCTCCTTTCTCATCTCTAATCGACCTGAACACACAAAATAATTAATAAATCTTCTCATTCCAAATTCCTGGTTGGAAATCACAACCTGCGAATCAAAACAAATGCAAGCTTTCAGTCTGACCTTTCAAATCTGTCAACAAGGTGCTTCATCTTAAACTGTATTGTCATTATAGCTTATTGCTGTATTAGCTGGTATTATCCTCTTTGCCACTTCAACAGCTCAACTCTTCTGTGGGTATAATTCAGGTCTAATGTAGTCTAATCTAACCTGAAACCTCATACAACCTTTCCCCCAAACTTTTTTTTTAATGACCTCACCTCAGATCAGGCCGGCATCGTTTTTATTTGTTTTGTATTCAGTAGATTTCCTCTGAGATTATACATATATGCATATCACCAGTGACGGTGTGTTGCAAACCATCAGTGTCTGACTCGGAGACAATCTGAGCAGGATGGATGCAGCGGTTGTTAGTGGAATTGACTGCGTGACCTTCTGATGATGGGGAGGCCTCCGTCATACTCCTCACTGCCATCTTTTATTATTGTTATTAAACTCATTTGTCTCCAGGTGTGCCGTCGGTTATATGGGCTACCCGTCCTGTCAGCGCTGTAACTGCACCGTGGAAGGAAGCGTCAACGAAGACCCGTGTATAACACCCTGCGTGTGCAAGGTACACACACTTACACACACACACACACAAACACTGACAGGTACTCTGCGCTAACCTTTCTAGCCCTGTCATCATTATGTTCACCACATTAACACTGCAATAACATGCCTCGTGCTCATAACGTCAGTTCGAGGGCAGACTGTAAACTTTGCTGTGTCTTTCTTATCAACTTCTCTCCTGCAGGAGAACGTGGAGGGAGAAAACTGCGACCGATGTAAATTGGGATTCTTCAATCTTCAACGTGACAATCGACGTGGCTGCGAAAAATGCTCCTGTATGGGCGTTTCCAGTCACTGCTTTGCCTCTACATGGAGCTATCAGAGTGTAGGCTACACACACACACACACACTTCTTCTGTCAGCCAATCAGGATTTAAAAAATGTCCCTTTATCTGGGTTTTACATATAAACATTGACACACAGGTTTTACTTGGATAATAATTCTTTTTGTGAGATTATGCAAATGTGTTTTTCTTGCTTGTAGCCGCAGTAACAACTTGTTTTTTTGATCTAAACAATCCACTGTCGCTCCTAGAAATGTAATTTTTTAATTGCATTTTTATTTCCTTCCGCCACAGAATATTTCCCCTGACAGAAGGTCAGCTACACAGACGTGACACAGATTACTTTAGCCTTACGGCCCTGTAGTCATAAGAGCGTTGAAAACAGAGACATTTCAGAGCAATTAGCAGACGAGCTTCATGCGGTGAAGTAAGACCGTTTGAACTTTGACACATAGATTTTTTCCTTTGACTGATTATTAATAAATTACATGACAGTGGTGACCTTTCTAAGGAAATGGAGAGCTGGACAGCCTAAAGAACAGATCGTGGTCTTCTTCTAGTTTTACACAACCTTTCTCTGCTGGAGTACGAACTCTTCCACAACAGAGGCAGGAATCGGTGGTACAAATCTGTTTCTTGCATAAACCACACAAAGTTATTGTTGAGTTAGCGTCCAAGGCACCAGACAAACTAACACTGAGCGTTTGTCTGAGCGGCGTCGGCGTGTTAGATAACCATCTACAGTAAACCACTATGCTGCCCTGCCAGTCTTTATGTTGCTTATTCTGTGTGAACAGATTGACCCTGCCGTGTCGCGGTCTTTTGTGACCAGGTCTGAGCAGCTTTCAGGCGTATCACATGATCTTCCTCAGCAGATAAAGCTTGCCCGGGTTGTTATTGTTACAATTTGAGATTGAAAGTTAATTCTTGACCTTAACGACGTTCTCTCACCACAGAGTCCATTAGTAGCTTCTCTGCGGCTTAAAACAAATTTCCTCGGTTAAACTTAATACCTGATTTTTATTGGTGGACAGCCTCAGGCCTCAGTGGAATGCACATTTAATTGTTTAATTGCTTATTTACATGATTTTCTCGAACATACATATGCATGTCTGTTCACTAATTATCCAAAAGAAGTTTATAGGTTAACAGGAAAACTGTCTCAGTCAGATGCAGAACACATCCAGCACAACGTGCAGAATAATACATACGTCTAGTTTATAGAATAACAAAAGTTAAAGGGGGGCAGTGTCAGTGAGTTAATAGGTGTAAAAGTAAAGACAGATCTACCGAATGCACACTTAACTCACACTCCACAGAACAGTGGATGTGGATGGAGCACAATGGAGGTGAGAGGAGAGAGGGGTGAGAAGGAGAAGAGTGGACAAGACGAAGGGTGGAGACAAGACAAGGCAGGAGAGAAGGAGGAGAGAGGTGAAAAAAGGAAAAGAGTTTTTGACTGACAGGCCGGGTGGAAGAGGAGGGGGGAGAGGAGACGCTGACAGGATGACAGCTCTGATTTAGACACCGATTGTGTGTGTGTGTGTGTGCGCACGCGTGTGTGTGTGTTTGTGTTCAAAAGGGGAAACCAAGGTCAGGTTAATTGCACCGACAGATGTGTGTGTGTGTGTGTGTGTGTGTGTGTGTGTGTGTGTGTGTGTGTCTGGCTGTCTATTTCTCTCTCTCACACACACACACACACACACATACACACACACACACAAACACTCACACACTCCTTCGGGAAAAAAAAGAAAAACTCTTTCTAGGTGTCAGTTGCAAGACTTTTTGTCTGACGTGTGACAGATGTATAAAACCTTTTAAACCTGTCTTGAGTTTTACATTTTCCGATCGTATAGGGACTTTAAAATATCCTAAAATGTTTAAAATATTTTAAGAATGCATATGCTACACAGGCACTACAATAACACAGATAGATGTTGACATTTCTCATCACTGACGTTTTCGTGACGCTTCAAAAAGTCAGACATTTAAATCAGTGATTAAGTGAACAAGTTGAACTTTTAAGAGATGAACCTCCTGAAGAGCCTTCAGTCTGTTCTTAGAACGCAGACAGACTTGTTTTTCTATCTAAGGAAAGAGGATAGATAAATTTGACTTTTTATTTTTTCTGTTGGAGCTGCTCTGTGGCTGGGGGACCATTTATTGTTTAAATGTTTATTTACTTATTTGGCAGAGTAGGCTCTGCTCCCGAGGGCGCTGCTCAGTGAACCCAAGCAGTTTTGCAGGATTCAGCCAGTAGGGAGTACAACAAACCTCGAGGGTTTTACAGAACCAGAGTCCAGTCATCATTTAGAGCTTGGATACACAAAGTGCACAAACTAAGAGCTGCCAAGTTGTTGTTGTTGAACAGGAGGGACATACATAGCGGAGAGACACATCTACTGAGACAGGGTACATGTTGTCGGCAGCAAGTGGAGCAGTATCCCCAGCTGGGCGTTATGGGTAAAGCTTGTCAGATTCCAGATTGTCCATCTACACCGAACATGACCGGTGACTTGCTTTAATGTTTGCTGTCAGATGATCTGAGCATCGCGTCATGTGCTCGACATGATTGAATCTAATTTCTTATTTAAGAATAAACGTCAGTTCTCTGAATACACCTTTTAAAATTCACACTGAAGTCCTTTCAAACATTTATATTGTTCGCTTAATTATTATATTTTAACATTTCACATCTCTGCACAACTCGCGGTTAAAGTGAGGTGAAAAATGTAGCGTACAAAGAGAGCACTGAGAGCTAACTCTTTGTTGAAGCCTGTACGTTGCTGCAGCGGAGAATAAAGTCACAGAATGGCCAGAGCTTAGTGTAATTACCTTCCATTACGTCGCACAATTTCCTGGTGTTAAATTTGAGATGTCTGCACAAAGTTTCTTTGTCTACTTTTCAAAATGAAACATGGTGAACTACGGTTAGGTTTAAACTGAATAGCGGCCTTCTCTTGTCAATATAGAGTCTAAAAAAAAAGGTTTCTCAGTTGGATGGAGCTGAAAGAAAATCTTTAACTGAACCTGAATCTTGTTTTGCAGGAGTCCACTCTGACAGGTTGGCACCTGGTTGGAGAAACAGGAGGAAGAGTGTGGACCGTTCACAGACAGACCCCTCCGTATCTGAGTGTCCGACACTCGGACGTTGTGAATGATCTCGGCTCAGCGTATTACTGGAACGCACCTGGACTCTACCTGGGAAACAAGGTTAGATGCTGACACACAAACACACACACATACATATGTACACATATACTGTTCATATATTTGGAATTTGGAAAATGAAATGACATTTTTCTCTCAATTCACCACCGAGCAAAGCTTCTGTCCTCCTACGCTGCACTTACAATAACCATGTGTTAGTGTTTGTAATTGTTTTTCACTTCATGGCACAGTAATGAAGTTTGAAATTGAGACCTACACTGACTACTAGGGTATATGCTGCTTTAAGAGTTATTAGAGTCAAATAACAAGTCTCCAAACATCCTCTCAAACAAAGTGTTTTTACAGATTGCACTGGACTTTCTGATTTCCAAATACTTTATTATACACGTCAATTTCAACTGCTCAAGACTGCTAAGATGGGAAGAGAGAACTTTTTACAGTTTCTCTTGTTATTCTGGAGGTGTTACACCAACAATCAGACCCGTCAAGGTCACAGTAGTATCTGAGTTGTGCAGTTTTGTTCCACAGCCTGATAATATACTATGGTATAATAATAATAATAATAAATAACATGAAGGGGAGCTTCAGTCTAATGTGTGATCAGACTGTCGGGGTTACTTTTAAACTGTCTGTTCGCCTCACAGCGTTAACAGCTCTCACCGTTTCACCGTCTAATGATAGAGTTGACAGGCAAAACGTGTAAAAAGCTGACATCATTAGGACAGGCCTGAATATATAAACAGATCCAGTTTATCATCTAACAGTATATCCCCCTGGTTGTGAGTCTGGTGACAACGTATCCTGCTGGGATGTTCACCCCCCACCTCCCCCCCTTCCAGCCGCGCTCCTCCTGTATCTGCTCCGGCTCCGACAGTTTGAATTTGTGCTGTGGTTTTCGTGCGGCCATGATTAGACTTTATCACTCCAGCTGGCAAATAGCTGCAGTCCATGTTTCTGAAGTCGAGTTGTTGCCCTACTACAACAACAAGACCGACTGTGATGTTAGTCTGGGTGTCATGGCTTAGAGGAATATACCACAGAATTTCATTACTTCACACCCGGCAGGCCTGGCTTGTCATCTCACTTCTTTGTCTGAACCTCCCTCCTTCCCTCCCTCCCTCCTTCCCTCGCTCCCTTTAACCATCCCTCCATCCCTGCTTCTTTTCATTGGTCTGCTCCTCCAATTCTCTCTCCAGGATTCCCATTTTTCACCTCCCTGTTCCTAAATCATCTCCCTCTACTTCCCCCAAGCCGTCTCTCCCCCTCTCTCTCTCTCTCCCTCTCTTTCTGCGTGTCTCTCGCTGGCTTTGTGTCTTTCAGGGTAAACAGTGTTTCGCCTGTTGAACTCGATAATCAAGGTTTTTTTTTTTGCGCACACACACAAACACACTCACACGCACACACACACACGCACAAACAGAAACACATTCTTATTCAAACACGTCCTCTCACACACAAACACTCTCGCACACTCCCAGGCCTATATAAGTCAGATAATGATGTGTTTTGGAGGCATTAGGGACAGCGGAGCAGAACCGAATGCCTCCAAACATGGGAAACAAACAAATTACCACTCTGTGTGTGTGTGTGTGTGTGTGTGTGTGTGTGTGCATGCATGTGTGTGTGTGTGATTGCTCGGAGCTGTGTGCGAGTACTGTATGAAAAAGCGATTCTTTGCTTCAATCTCTGATCGTGTTACAGAGATAGATGCTATGTGACTTGACTGTGCAACTCTTTCACACACACACACACACACACACACACATACACACTGTCTATCATGTTAGTGTGTATCATTTGAAGTGACAGGCTGTGTGTGTAATGACAAGCTAGCGGGGAATATATGAGTATAAGTGTGTGTGTGTGTGTGTGTGTGTGTGTGTTC
The DNA here is from genome assembly GCF_000972845.2 of Larimichthys crocea. Lineage (NCBI taxonomy): Eukaryota > Metazoa > Chordata > Actinopteri > Sciaenidae > Larimichthys > Larimichthys crocea. The sequence goes on from NC_040021.1 coordinate 5,630,364, forward strand.
TTCATTCTCACGCATGACCTCCTGTATCATTAATGCAGAGGATGCTCATTGGCCCATTAGTGCGCTCTGTGGCTGCTCATTGGTCCAGAAGCAAGTTCCACTGATGCTCATTGGGTGTTTTATCGGCTGTGTAGGTTCAAGGGTTGCTCATTCTTAAGGATGGCCGTGACTATCATTAAAGTTTGCTCTGTTTTTAAAAGATTTATTTATTTTTTTTAACAATGTTTCTGGTTTATTTGGCAGTGGAGTGGAGATAAGTAGGGATCAGCGTGAAGAGCTAAATATAAACTCGCGGTGTTGCAAAGTATGAGAGTGAAGTATTATTTTCATGAAGTGCTCTGCGTGTTTCAAACTTGTTCTTAAGAAGTTTTTGTGACATTTCTACTTTTTAAAGGCTGGAGGAGGCAACTGCCTCCAAATGTAACTTAAAAATATATAAAGCTGCCCCATTTTATATTAACAATGCTATAAATTTATATGAAACTGGTTGCTCATGCTGAACCTACAGAATATTATCACCCGACTCGTAACATCTTTCAGCTCGTTGTTCCTGGCTCTTATCGACTGCACTCCCAGTTGCAGCAGGCAGCTGTTTCCGCCAACAATACGTAACCTGCTCAGCGCCAAACAGCAGACCCACAAGGTTAGCAACCAGCTGGAGCAATTAGTAGATCCCTCAGGAGAAAGTTGAGACCCAACTCACTTGAAATTAATGCTAATGTTGCAACTCTTCACTAACGGTTGTTTGCAATATCAACTTCATGAGCTCGTGATCAATATTGTGTTTTCACTGCCCCTGTATGCCCAGGAAAAAAAATAAAAATCAGGTAATGCAGGTTTAATATCAGCCTTCTCATGTCAATAAACTGAAGGAATAAAAATAAATTGTTTTTCAATAGATGCAGTTGAATATGAACCTTGAATGAGGTAAAATGAGGCGGCCAAAAACACGACGCCAAAGGAATGATAATGTTTCTCTGCGTCTGCTGGATGTTTTAGCTTGTTCTCTGTGGAGTGTTCAAAAAAGTTTGATATTAAAAATATGCATTTCTTTTTATGAATGTTCACAAATGTACTGTATTTATAATACAATTTTCAAAAAATGTTAGTGTCCGCCTTCAAAAATGAATGTAATGGAATGTGAATACATGAAAAAAATACTTTACAAAGAAATATCACCTCAAGGTCCATGAAGTGGCTCTTCTGGAGGTTATGGTTGATTTGAGGAGTGACTTCTCGTTCATGTTGGCATAAAAGTTAAAAAGTTTCCTTGAATTCATTCAAGACCTTGCAAACAGTAGACCAGTGTGTAGGATATGCAACCATATCACCTCACCTGAAATACACAAAACCAGTCTCCAAAGGCTCATTCTAAGGTAACAAGAACATAACACTTCTTATTTTCTAGCTGATTATACACAAATGAAAACATATTTATGCATATCATATTACAATTCTGTCATATTCTGTAAATGAAGCCCCCTAAATCTAACACACTGGACCATTTAGTAGGTGTCCTAGAGCTTTTAGCAGCTTCTCAAATGATCTTCATCGGCAGCTGGAGTTCTGAAATGAAATGCTAATTATCTTAACTGAAAATGTTTGTTTGAGCAGTAAACTGGTCAAAAGTAAAGAAATGTAATATCCAAAGTAAATATCTGAGACTTCAGATACATTCACAGCCAAGACAGATAAAATATGCAAAAACAAGAAATGCTCATCATTTGGAGAAAAGGAGTTACAGAGACGGACAGAACGAGAGAACACTGGGAGATTGAAGCAGAGAGATGAAGGGGGTGATGGATGAACACGGAGAGGAGGAAACGCATCCCTTCCTGACGGCGGATGATAGAAAGCTCAAAAATCTGTTGAAAGTTGACAGAAACGCGCAAACACACAGCTCAGCTTGTATTACATTTCATCCCAACTCTTTCTCTACCCACCCCAACTTTCTTTAACCACTTTTTCTTTCTTTTCATCCTTGTCCTCTATTGTCCTATAAAGAAGAAGTAATACAAAATAATAATGCCTTTAAGAGGAAAACCTGCTACAGGTGCAACCCCGAGGCGGGAAAGTGTTTAGAAAAATGCTCCAGCTTCACCTTGGTTATATAGGTTGACACCTCAAAGCCGCGATGAATAAAAGCTGTGTTTAAAGTGTTTCTGTAAAATACTTTTCTCGTGGAAGAAAATTCTTTTTTCTGTATCGGGGACATCGGCTTTTACCAAGGTGCCGAGCTATGACTTATGAGAGAGAGATGCTGTATATGTGTAGAGGAGTTTGTGTATAGTGCCACTCCTAATCTGGTCTAGATTACACGAGATGGATTTCCCCTCCCCATTTCTTCACTTTCCTCCCTCTCCCTCCTCTTTCTTGTTATTCTTCTTCTTCCTCTTACATGGCTGAAAGTGCTTTTACATCAATCACAGTGGATTTGTTCCAGTTTGCGTCAACCAAATAATTTTGGCGTCACACACATTTGTGTGTGTGCGCAAAAAAGCTTCACAAGCAATCCCACGGCCAAGAAACCAAAAATAAAATCATTACACCTGGTTATCATTTCATATTATAACATAAATGACCAATGCGATCCCGATTGACTGATGGTTTATTACAGATCATGTCAAACAAAATATAGCACTCAGTGCATGTCAGTGCATTCAGTTAGTCTCTTCATATAGTAAGTTAAGTGTGAAGGATTTTTCTCTTTCAGGATGCCACGTACGGGGTTACACAGGGTGAGGTTTAAGGACATGCTGACTTCTCTCCTTGAGACAGACTGTAACTGTATGTTTGTGTTTAGGCGCCATTATAATCATTATTGTATAACCAAGGTTAGAGGACATGACTCACTCCTAGACATAACAGATCCGGAAATAACATAGAAAAGAGTCAGATAACTGTGACCAGGGTCAGGATGTGCTGACCTGAGCGGGAGGTCCCTGACTTGTAGCTTATACTGGAGTAAGCGCAGTAGTAGTAGTAGTTGTGGCACTATCCTGAGAGCATATAGACCGGCTAGAGGGGACAGCTTCTTCAGAAACGAGGCAGCATCGTACCATGACGAACATATTGATAAATCCTTTTTGGACATGCTTCTATAAACATTTCAGCCTAAGACATCTTGGACTCTCCACTGAGTGAACTGACCATTGATGACTATAAAGACATCAACAAAAGAATCAAACTGCACTTCAGCCGGGCACATGGAAGATGAGTACAATAACAATTCAAGTAAGGTTTAACCAGCAATTACTCATAGGAAGTAACAACACAATAGATATTGAAGGAAAACAAACAGAACTGCAATGCTGTGTATAGAGCTTCCTGGTATGCATGTCCTTCAAAAATACTCATAACTGACTAGAATAGAAAGTTCATCATGAATGGATTTCTGCAGTCTGCATTGTGGTGAGACTACAATGGTACATCGGTCTTGCCTCTCCTTTCGTAAAGGATGGTGTATCCATAAAAAAGGAACCTTGGTTCAGCTCTCGTCATCACCGCTCCTCAGACTAACTGCTCCTTCCGGGTCGGTTAGGAACCTTTCTCAGCAAAATAGACTTTTCAAACACAGATTTCTCGACATGACTACCTTCATCCTAGAGGATGTTACTTTTTGATCCCATTCATTAGTGTGTGTGATCTTGAGGCATACAAAGTTGTGAACAGCTCTCAATGACTGTTTGAAGTAATCGCTTGTAATGTAATCAATCTCATTCCCCGACAAATCCAACCTGTTTAAGGCAGTGTGGATGCTGACTGTGTTGTTGTTTACATATTCATATAATTATCACATAATCACCATGATGTCGACGCTCCGATGCCTGCACGCATGAGCCTCATCCCGGGCCTCCGAAATGGATCTGCACTGACTGTATTGGATAAAGCCGTCATCTTGCCGTTGTTTGTTACTTCAAGTCTGATACACAGCAGGCTGCTCGAGTTGACTTTCAAGAGTCAGCGAGCCGTGGGAGTGCAGAACAATAATTGATTGGCTCTAAGAGGCTGGGAGCAAATGAGTGAGCTGCTCTTAGTCATCTCCCAGGATGAGATGTGCATACTAAGTTAGAGAGTCCATCTAACCTGCTCTCCTCTGCCACCAGCAGTGATAATTATCATGTCACAGTCCTGCACACAACCACCAAGCAAAATTCGATAATGTTGGTTCTTTTCTGTTTTTCAAGTGGCACAGTCAAGTTTCCGGGCCGTTTCTAATGCAGCACCTGAGAAAACAAGTGCGTTTGCCATGGTGTTTTATGGAGTGAAACATCTGTTATTTGAACCATATGTGCAACAAAAATTCAGATGGTAAGCTTAACCCACATTTGCCTGATCTTAACGGAATATTTTAAACCAAGCTTCACCACGGTTTAAGTAGCTCTTGCCTCCCGTATTTTGAGGGAGGAAAGTAAAAAAGACCGCCCGTAACCCCCGAACATCTGAGGACAAACCCCATGCAGAGCACCTTAAACGACCGGTTGACAACCGATCCGCTTCATTCCTATCTGCCGGCACCCACTCAGGGTTCATAGCCCCGAACTGACCCCCAACCAAACACACTGCAGACTACAAAAAGGGGGTTACTGCTCTGGAGGCATGGAGTCCAAAGCAAGTAACATCTACAGCGTGAAAGCAGGACCATCCTGCAGCTGCCAAAACATTCCCCAGGTCAGGAGAAACTGCAGGGGAGTAACAAGTCAACCTACAATGTGAAACCATGTGAAAAACCATTATTCCTGCTGAGTGTCCTGGTTCAAAGCAATCAGGCCCCCATTTCCCCCGAATCTTAAGGCTAAGACGATTGTAAAATCCGTCTTGTGAACACTCTCGTGAGCTTAAGATGTATTTTTCAAAAGCATTATAACTAAGGACACTCTTAGAAATGATGACAGCGTAACGAGTGCCGCCTACACACTCGTGCAGCATGCAGGATGACCTCAAACCATGTTTCATTTCCATTTTTATGGGTTTTGTTCATTTTTAAGTCTAAACTTGTTTCTTGATGGTTTATTTTGAATTTATTTTTAAGAGTTTTAAGAGGTTGTTGTTTGCCACATGCAGGTCTAATACAGAAATGATTTAGCAAGTCACCACAGAGGCTCCCCGCAAAGATGCAGAACCAAACAAAACAGCGACTTTTCTTCTTTCTTTGCCAACATATATCACACACACACACACACTCTCAGAGAGAGAGAGAAGGTCAGTTTGGTTGTATGTTGTTCAGCGTTCCACCATCTATTGGTCCATCTGGAGCCAATCTGACCCTACTGCTAGGAAAAACAACAGTCTGTGTGTTCATCTGTGTGTCTGTATGTGTGTATGAAACCGGCAGATAAACAGAGCGAAAACTCTCGATACCAATTGCAAATAACCACAGGCATCAGAAAGGCGACCCAGGTGTGTGTGTGTGTGTGTGTCTTTGTTTCGCTGCGTATTTGTGTGTGTCTGCGTGTGTTTGTGTCATTTTAGGGGAGTTTGTTTTCTGAAGCTTTGGTGACAATCTGGTTTTCATTTCCTGAAGGATGATTTCCTTTTGTCGCCCCCCCAACACACCCACCCACCCTCTTTTCTGTCTCTGCCCAATCTCCTGAAGAGAGCGCCCGTCGCCACCGTCTGCTTTTGTACTCCGGAAATTGAGGCGTACGAATGCAGATTGGCAAACATATTTCTTTGAAGAAAGTAGCATGTGGTAGGCACAAAAGAAAGTTGCATACTGATGGCTTATTTCAATGTAAGGACTGCTATTACTCCGTACAATCAGTCATTTGTTACTGTACTTCTGCACGTCAAGTTACGGTTTGGTGTTTGTTTGTTTTAAACATCACCATAGTTCAGTTCCTCCTCAGTGTTGATGTCTGTCACTTTTTGTTGTGTAACATCAGAAAACTTTGCCATGCAAGAAAACTAATTGTGTGGGAACCAAATCATGGGATAGATTAGGGAGGGAGGGGGTAATTCAATTTTATTAATAGCTCCGGAAAGTTCAAATCTGCCCTTTTAGAATAACAACAGTATTAAAATCAGGATCGACTAACACTTGTAGGTCATTAAAATGGTCTGACTTGGTTATTTTAAAGTTTTTTCTTTTTTGTGGAAAAAGTCATATTACATCAGGGCTCTGGTGGGAACCCTGGAGGAGGACTGAGGTCGATAGTGACTCATTTTCACACCTCTTCTCGTTTCCATGCCAAACCCACTCCTTAGCATGGGCAGCAAATTAAATCTCCTAACTTTACTCCCCTCGTTTACTCTCCTCTCTCCTTTCCTCCCTCTTTATTTCATCCTTGCTTTGTGTCTCTCTCCTCCTACTGGTCCCGCTGCATTTTGTCTCCCGTCTTTCGTCTCACCCTCCTCATTTCTTTCCACCTCCTCCGTCCTTTGCAGTTCCCTTATCTCTCTCTCTCTTGTTTCTCTTCCTCTCTCCTCCTCTGTGTGTCCACTTTCTTTTCACTCTGATAAACAGCAGTAGCAAAGAGGATGTAAATTCGTATTGTATGTCTTGTGTTTTCTTTTTTTCCCTGTAAACATTCCTGTCGAGATTTTGCTTTGTATTAAGCCGAATGACATAAACTGATACACTCATGGCCACGGTGAGACTTTCTCTGACCTCAATGAAGATCGGATCAGTTTTTTAATCAAGGTTTGAGGATCGGGGATTATGTTTTGTTCTTATTCTGGCCACTAATGGAGCTGATAACAGGCTTATTGAGCTCTCAGGGGGATCCGGCTGATGTCTATTGTAGCTGTGTGTGTGTGTGTCTGGATGTGTATTGTTCCTTCGTTTCCAGTCCCCATAATTCCCCTCTCCCTCTCCATAATTTCTCTCTCCTGCTGTGCTATTCTGTTCTGTTTTTTTTCTTCTCTTTCCTGCATTTCGTTTCTTTTATTTCCTCCCCACAGGGTAGACGTGGGTCATCAGGTTGCCATGACAAAAAGCTTTGATTGTTGTCCGGGGCCGAGTGGACGACGTCAGAGAAATTAGTTTTCTGAGAAATGTCAGTAATTTCAAAGGAGCCAAACTGCTGAATTCAGGTGCGCTAAGTGTTTAGAGGATCATCCACAATGCACGAGTGCCACCGGAGTAAAGGTGTCAGTGAGAATACACAGAAGAGATATATATATATATATTTTTACCCCTCGATTCACATCGAGCGCTTACTGAACACAACAAGTAGGAGATTCAAAGCGCTTAGAGACATTTGCAACCATTTGCTGTTTGATATCATTAGGTGTTTTATGGACAGGAAAGAACAGCAAATGTCTTTTTTGTCTCCGTATTAGCTTCATATCTTGTGAAATCCAGACTAGATTTTCCTCTTTAGACCTATAATAAGTGATCAGAAGATATAAACTGGAAAGGGAACCCAAAAAATGAATTATACAGGTTTCATTTTAGGTCTAAAGACATTTTAATAGCATACAATCATCTAAATCAAACTGTGCTTCGATTGTGACCAGTCCAAGGCACACCTGTGTCATAGTCTTGCTATGCCACACCTGTCAGGTGGATGGAGTGTCTTGTGCTCGTGTTCAGTAACATCGATTTATATTTCGTGTGCATAGAAGTCTTCAGCGTCACTAACAAAGACTACACGGACATCAAGATACGTCAGATAAACAAAATTAAAAGACTTCTCCGGCCTGTTGCTGCGCTGTGGGGGAATTCAGTGCAGAATCTCCCGTAGTCAGTACCTGACTGACCGGCCTCAGGACCCTACGGAAAGTAGGAAACTCGTGGGTGGAAGGAGGAGAGGGTGAGGAGGGTATTCATAAGAATATCAGAAGTGGCATGGTCCTGCTTCTGAAACTTTGCTAGTAGATTCAGTTGTAAAAAATGGAGCAGAAACAAGTGTTCCATTGTCACATTATGTGTCATATTGTGTGAAAGCTCTTATTCTGTGCTGTCTTTGACTTTCATCACGCCGCTTCTTTTTTTTTTGGGTTGCAGTGGAACAAACTCGAATTTTTTGTCTTTGTATAAGAGACTTACAGTAAGTGTGAATGCTCAGCGTCCCTACAGGGGTTGCAGATAAGCGAACGGCGAAGGAGGTTGAGCGGCACAAGTGCCTGATGTGTGTGTGTGTGTAGGCTGTGCTGTGTGGGTTTAAACTATGATTTTACTGTCTTCTGGACTCCAAATCTGCAAATGAGGTTAGATGGAGAATAAGTGTTAGTCAATAAAACGTCCACCCAAGTACACCTCCATGCCCACTAGTGTGTACGCGCGCGTGTGTGTATTTTCAGTCAGCTGTGAAATGGGTGATTCCTCCTCTCGCTTTAAGAACCGAGAGTAATGATGTAGAATGGCAGAGGTTTATAGAGGCATTAAGCCCACCTCTTACACCCTCTCTATCTCTCTCTGACTCCGGCTCTATTTCTTCGTCTCTCTCTCTCTCTCTTTCCTCAATGTCCCCCTCTCTCTGTTTTTATGGTGGCATTATTATCTCGCTCTCCCACCCATTACTGTTCAGGTTGGAGCGGAATAATAAATTTCAGGATCATGCCGACGCAGCGTTTCTCCACCTAAAGCTCATTCTGTGGACTCGACAGAAACTCTGCACCGAAACGCACAAGACAACAAAGATTGTGGCATATTCTTGTTCCGCTTACTTTTTTTTTTTTTGAAACATTAATAAGAGTTTATTTATTTTCTTTTTTTAGGGAAACGCTATCATTAGTAGGAGAAGCCGGATTTGTTGTGTTGCTGTTGGAATCGTAGTGGCGCGCTCGGTGTTCATTGTTCATGTCAAACAGGACTTAAACAAGATTTGTCAACAAAATATTCAGTGAATGTTATTTCGAATTCTTCGATTCGTCATGTTTTTATGCTATAATGAGACTTTTTAGACTTTATTTGACTACATCAGATTTGTTTTCTGCAGAAATACTTTTCAACAGATTCTTAAAAACAAGTCAGATACACTGTGTGACTGACTAAAGACAGTAGTGTATACACAGGAGGTCAAATTTTTTCCACATTTAGCTCCCATCTTGTTGACTGTTGATAAAGTTACTGCAGTTAATATCTTGCATAATTCCTTTTGACTTCCTCTCTTCTTCATTGACTTTTATTTCAGCACTGATTTAAGTTTAAATTCATTGTTGTTCACCAAAACACATTGTTTGTATTCCAAAAAATAAAAAAAGAAACACTTTCAAAGTCAATTTTTCTTAAAATAATTTGAAACATGCATTTTTTTGTTCATGTTTACGAGCTCACAGTCTTGTTTAAGTGTATATTGGCACATTACTGCAACCTTAGATCACTGGAAAAATGTGAAACAGTTGACGGCGCGTCCTCGAGCACCCTCATGTTCTTGATGGAGAAACTGCTCTGTAACATTAGTAAAGGTCACACACTCCACAGCATATCTTTAAAGTAAAACTGTCTTTAAGTCCTCAGGTTGTAGCCATCATAGTCACTACCTCAGTCCAGGGGTGTGATATATCTTTGTCTAGGATGACCAACATGCTCTGCCTCAGATCAGCTAGTCATCGTTGGTTTGGTTGGTTTAAGCATGAGGAGTGAGATTGGAGAGGGTAAACCCATCTTAGGCAGAGTAGGGTGGGTCATACATTCAACATAGGAGTATTTATAAATGTGCGTCCTTATTGGTTCTATTTGCCCTCTTAATCTTCAAATATTGATGCACTAACTAACATGTGCTTCCTCTTACAAAAAGCAAAAATAATCAACAATAAAACACACTTTCTCTTTTCAATTTCACTCGGTTTCACTTGGTCTGGTATGACTTTGTGAGTCAGGTTGTCAACTCTACCTGTGTTGCTGTAATTCTAAAGAGTTTGTCAAGTAACATAAAGATAGTAATGTGTGTTTCTCTGTCTTCAGCTTTCAGCGTATGGAGGGAGTGTGGTCTACACTGTGTCCTACACTACAGACCAACAAGAACAAAGGGCCGTTAGAGTCACCTCAGAACGTGACCTGATCATAGAGGTAAGTTAACGAGATAAAGACATCACACAGCTTTGGCATTTCTAATAAAGTCTAATGAAGGGCTGTTTAACTGCATGCACTGTTTTATATGGCGTGTGTAATAGGTTGTGATTTTTTTCAAAGTTGTGCTTTATTAAACATTACATTTTCGGGGAGATTCCTTCGGAGCAGTGCAGAGCCCATCAAACGAGCTCCACTTCTGTGGGCAGCACCTCGGTCAAGGGCATCGACCAGGAGTGTCGCTAACACTTTTAACACGTGTGTGTTTTATTTTTTATTTTTTTTTGGACTGGGATAGAAATGTTCACAACCCGAAGAAAAAAACCCACAGGAACACGAGTGTGAACGCGTGCGTTATTATGTGTTTATTTGTGTCGGCAGCATTATTTATCTTCTCCCACAAGACATTGACTTTTGCACCAGTGAAAACCGCTAAATGAAGTAGCAAATAAAAGCTGTTAAAAGCAGACACACACACACACACACACACACTAGCACACACGGAGTAGCTACAGCTGGCAGAGAAATGCTGAACTTAGCAATAAAAAATGCAGATAGAGAGTCTCCTTCCTCTCTCTCTCTCTCTCTTTCTGTCTTCATAATGAGCAGGTTGTGATATGATGTATGGCAGCAATAAGCAAAGCAGCAACACTATTAGTTAACTGTTTATATCTCCTATATCACTAAACAACATTGTGTGTGTGTGTGCGTGTGTGGGTAGGTGTAAAGTACGCACACAAACACAAACAGGCACATAAGCAAATTGGTGTGTGTGTGTGTGTGTGTGTGTGTGTGTGTGTTTGTGTTCCTGCATGTTCACACTGTGCAAGAGCAGCAGAAATGATCCGCCAACAACTTTCTAACCAACGACGCGTTAAAGAAGAGGAAGTTTTATTTAGAATAGTTGCCGTCAAATCCTGCGTCTGTAATACCCTGCAATAAACCTGTGGAACTTTTTCAGGCGCCGACTAGAAAAGAAGTCAGAGATACATTAAAAGTTTCATCCTGTGGAAACACAATCTCAGGAGGAGCAAACTTTAAATTGCGTGCCATCAAAATGCAAACAGAGAGGAAGAAAGTGGATGAAAGGGAAAGGAGGGAAGAGGGAAGAAGAGGAAAAAGAGTGGGAGGGAGGAGAAAGAAAGGAAAGAAACGAAGGAAGAAAAAAATGAAGACAGTTGGAAACAAAGAGGAAAGAAACAGGAAAGGAAATAAACGCAGAGGAAGAGAGGAAAGGGGAGAATGAAGGGAAGGGACGAGGAAATGGGAGTGAAGAATGAGGAAAGAAGTGAGTGATGGCTAGTCACAGACCAATGAGCTTGCGTTATTTAAAGACGTGTCGGTGGGATCGACAGACAGGGGAGGAGATGGGAGGAAGAGGAGGAGGAGGAGGAGGAGAGGAGGACAAGTGTCGGCCTTGTTGTCAACAAAAAGCCTCACCAAACGATGACGATAATGAGCCACCTACACACTGTCAACCGTCTCTCTCCCTCCTCACTGTCTCTCCTTCAGCCTTTGTCTCGTCTTGTCTCTCTCTTTTTTTCCCCGCACTGTTTACTCCCCGCGTATCTACATCAAGTTGTGATATTGTCTGCCGCGCCGGTCTTTGTGAAGCGCAGGAAGAAGCTCGTGCCTCGGGTTGTAACTTTGTGGGATCTGAATAGACAATAATCTGCCTGTCTTTGTTTGTCTGTGCGGGCTTTGTTGATTTCCATGTTTTTTCTCTCAGTCCTGCCTACTTGATCAGCCTCCATCAGCACAGCTCCAAAAGCAAAGCGAACACCGAGCCTTTCATGAGAATAATACCAACAATGTACTGTGAATATGTTCATCTGGAGTTTCTCATTCAGCGCGGAACAACAAGATAAAAACCTGATTTGCTTTCATTTGTTTACAGATTACATTTTAATGCTCACTCGTGCAGATATATCTTGGAGAAAACAAGATGTTAAATCTAGAACAGAGCCCAGTTTGATATCAAGTGGACTGGACCACTACTTCTTTATGATGTAAACAACTTGTTGAGATCAAGGCCTCCCTTACAAACCATTAATAAATCAACAATTTGGCAGGAAGGAGTTATGTTGAACTGAGTAAATGAGTAAATGGAGTACCACCACCACTCTCTTTGCCAGCTTACTGGTTCCCACTCATTTCTCTGTCAACCGTATCTGAAGGAGCGGACACCTCAGGGAGGATGTGAAGTATTGACAGGCCGACTAATGCTTTGGTGTCTTCATGGGATTTTTTTTTTGCACAGTAAGAAATATAAAAATATAGGTGGCAACCTTATGCTTATGAGAGACAATAAAAGAGAGTAAAAGTAAAAGTTTAATAAAAAACTGAGGTGTCTTTGTCTTTTTCGTTGTCCATCTCCCTCTTCTCTTTCTTTCCATCTCTCGGCCCTGCTACTCCTCTCTGTCAGTCTATCCCTCCATCCATGTTAGCTTCAATTAGCTTTTATTTAATGGTTTATTGGCATGGTAAGCACTCTCTCTCTCTCTCTCTCTCTCTCTCTCTCTCTCTCTCTCCTTCCATCAGTAGTTGTCGCTCTGCGTTAGCTGCTACATGCCATTGATCTGTACTCAACAAGAGATAGTCAGATACCGGGCCTGGGCTCAATTCACTTTGCATCCAGTCCATTCAGAACGTCAATAGAAAGTGCAGCTCATTACCTAATGACTCATTATTCACTCTTGCTGTTGTTGTTGTTTTTTTTGGTGCTTTAAGAGGTTTTCCTGCAGTATTTATGTTTTGGGGAATATCCACTTTAGATTTCTGAAATTAAAGATGAACTGCAACAAAGAAGAAGACAAATTAAAAATGTTTCTTTCTATTTTCTCTGTGTCAGGGAGGCGGGATCAAGATCATTGACAGGAGGTATGGCCAGCAGGTGTACCCGTCTTCACCGAGTACCAATCACATAGTTCTCCTTCCAGAGAACTTCCAGGTTTCAGAGAGCGGCCAGTCGATTAGTCGGAGGGAGTTCTTGTCCGTGTTAGCCAACGTTACCAGCGTGATGGTCCGGGCCTCTTACAGCACAGAAACGAGCGCTGTGTACAGGTAGAGAGGCAGCTTATTCTTATAGCCTGGGAATAAACCCCCTGTAACGTAAATATGACAACTTTATTGTTGAAGCCCATTACTAAATTCTGCCTGTATGTCCGTAGACTTCACTCATTCTCAATGCAGATAGCTGATCCCTCTGCCAGGGGAGAGAGCCGAGCATCAGCTGTGGAAATCTGCTCTTGTCCTCCTGGATATGCTGGAACTTCCTGCGAGGTAAACACACAGAGACACATCCACTGCACTTTCAATGTATTTTTAATAATAATTAACAGGAATCAGAAACAATAATAATAATAATATGTAAGTAAAAGCACTGTGAAGCTACCGAAAATGTAAAATGTCTACAAAATATGCAGATTAGATCAAATCGACTTATTAATACTCAGCAATCATCGCCTGTGCAAGTTCTGCAAAATTCCCAACCTGTTTTCGGTCATCGCTGCAAAGTGTTTATACTTCAGAGCTTGCAAAAACAGTGAACTCTACATGAAGCCATTAATAACACAGAGCTATCAGGTATAACATAACCTGCAATATCTCAAGCGCAATTTGAGTCTTTGCAAGTTTTTCATCCCACGGTGAAAACAGATCTGATGGCTCCCTGGAAAGGAAATTAGTTTTTTGGGAAATAAAAACCTGTGGTACACTTTGAGCAGCGTCAGCAGGATTTCTGTGTAATTTATAGTAAATGAGCAACATCAAACACATCAGTGAGATCCCTAAAGCGTGGTTTTATTGTATTTTTGCTTGCAGAATACCTGATTCTTAAATGTGTTACTTGTAGCGCTGCCTTTTAAAAAGGTTCGTCTCGGTTTTCTTTTAGAGCCTCAGACGCAAAACTGAAAGAACAAGGTCACAGCAGTGTTTAGTTTCAGAATACAGCTGACTTACTGCTGCGCTCACACACATGCATACACGTTCTGTTTTTAAAAGTCAAGCATACAAACCTGAAACGCTCAGCGTAACGTGAACAGTTGCACACACACTTGAGGTGCTAATTAGAGGATCATGGGGTAATTACTCCATAACTACAGCAGCTTGAAGACAGACAACTGTGTCTTTCTAACTGTGTGTGTGTGTGTGTGTTTCAGACATGCATTCCTGGTTTTCGGCGGGTCAATGGGATTCTGTATAATGGTTTTTGTGACGCTTGTCATTGCCACGGACACGCTACACAATGCCACGAGGTCACAGGACACTGCCTGGTAAGATGAGCAACAAGTTGACTCAAAAATAATCAAAAGAAGCCGACATGAAGTAACTGTGTTTGCCAGGGAAGTTCACAGTTCACATCATCCACTCATAATTTCTATTTTATAGCTGTCACTCGATTTATCATCATTAAGGTAACATAATTAGTAACCTGCCTGTCACGAGTACATGAGCTGACATTTTTACATCTAACATAGTCAACTTATAAAAATGTTAAATTACTTTTTTCTTTGAGTCGCCATCTAGTGGCCATTCAGAGGAGCTGCAGCTCAACACAAAAACATTCACAAACACACATTTACATATGTCCACGATATACAAACACACACACACACACGCGGCAACCTGCTGAACTGCACACACACACACACACACACACACACACACACTCCCCAGTCTACACATTGCCTCAGGCTTAAGCTGTCAGTTAGCATCAAATAAATACACACATACACACACACACCGCAGCACACACACACACACACACACAGAGCTGTGGGTTTTGTATCACCATGTTATGTTTTATCATAGATGAGGAGGATGCAGCGATATGTCAGAGGGATGAACACACACACACTAATATACACACCTCAGTGTACACACACACACACACACACTGAGCCATAAAAAGACAGACAGACAAGCAGACGCACACGCACGCATACATCGACAGAGAGAAAGACAGCTTGACAGAAAATCACTCACGGACGTGCGCACAAACAACCGCACAGACGACACCTCCTGTATATATTCATATAGAGTGTCAGACAGACAGACAGGTGGACGCACACCTCCTTCCCTCAGGATTGAGTTCTCTGGCTACAATTGAGTGACTGAATGATGCCGTGGTCCTATAGGTTAACACACTAGTGTGTATGTGTCAGGGTGTGAAGACACATCTGATCCGAGGAGGAAATGATTCGGAACATAACTGACATGTTTATACGCAGACAGTAGCAATGATGACACTGTGACTGTTGTTGTAGTCGGATGTATAAAAACAGGGATGTGTTGGTCCAGAAAACGAAAATATACAACCTGTTTTCTTTCTCCAGGGGACTGAACACAATTTCATCTCACTGTAATTTGTAATATGACCCCTCAGAATCTCAAACTGAAATGTTAAAATACAAAATGACTATTTTTATTCATCGCATCACACCAAAGAAATGTCACGCTGAAGAAGTGTTTTTAATTAACTTTATTTTTTTCGCCAGCTTTGGAGTTAGTCATTAAGGAATTATTACTGTTAGTTGAGGCAAAGGATGGATTTAAACTGGACTTGTAGTGTCGCTGGTTTTATTTTCAGATCATGGGCAGATACACACTGGATGTCATGTTGTTGGAGGTCATCTCACACATTTCCATGCATGCAACATTCATGTGGCACTCTGTCTTGGCAATAAGACAATCACAAAAGAAAGAAATGTTATGAATATGTCAACAAATAATACTGAAAATAAATCTAATTAATTCAGAGCCAGAACAATAAAGTTTTGTTACATTTATTCTGCCGCCCATACCACAAACCTTGAGCCTTTAGAAGTTTGCAAGAGAAGCAATAATCAAGCAATAATCCCATGTGTTTGGTTACTACAGTATGGTAACAAAATATGATGGCAATCCTGGAAAACATCATTAACCTTGACCTCCTTGAGATTGTTCCCCCTGCTGCTGCAGTGGTTTGATATCTTTCTTCGATAACAATTTTGATTTTGTAAAAATGTATCAACAAACGTCTGCTCTTCTTGTTGCAGTGCCGTCTGTTTTTACCGTTCTAACATTTAACCTCTAGAAGCAAAGTGTGACCCTAATTACACAGAAATAGAGCAGGTCTGTTGTTCCTCTTTGCACAGTCTTAACTTGGAATTAACGCCTCATTCTTTTTGCGATATGTTAAAAAAAAAAGGAACGATCGCTTCGCTGCACTAAATTAAATGTTATGGAAGAAAACTCATTTAATTGTATTTTGTTTCTTTCCAGCAGCGTTATTAACGCCAATATTAACACGACGGAGTGTGAGCAAAGATTTTTATTATTGCAGAAACTGCCTTGAGTTAACTGATCACACGGTTTGTTTTTCCTGATATAAATGAACTTTAACCCGCCCCGTGTCTCCTCTAGGACTGCTCCCACCAAACCACAGGCCCCCACTGCGACACCTGCCTACCTGGTTACTATGGCAACGCCACCCGTGGGTCACCTGCGGACTGTCAGCCCTGCACCTGCCCGCTCAATCTTCCTAGCAACAAGTAGGTTGTGAAGACACTGAGGCGAGCGCTGCCATGACCGCACAAGTTTAATCAACGCTTCAGTCAATCACTGCTCCTAGTCCCTTTTTTTTTTTTACCGTCTCTTCATTATGTATTCCACTCCTCTCCTGACACTCAAGACTACATGTTTTTTTTTTTGTCTTTAACAAAACAGAGGCTTCATCACTGTGGGAAAGAATATAATTGCGATGACATGAGAAGAAATATCACCACAGGTAGAGGCGTCAATAAAAGTAGAGAAACATCATGCCCGTGGGTGGAAATGTCATCACCGTTGACAGAATCAGCATAATTATGGCTAGAAAACTCAAACCTCCCACAAGTCATTAAGTTTATTGTATATCATATTCCATTTGTATGAGAAACTGCACATTCTGTTCCTTCTTCACAACCTCGAATCACGATTGTTCAAGTTAAATAAGTCTGTCGAGATTCATCCAGGTTGGCTTTCTTCGAGAAGGGTTAAATCTGGGGCAACTTGTTGTAGATCAGTGAAGACGTTTCGCCTCTCATCCGAGAGGCTTTTTTGGCTCTGAAGTTGATCTACTATCAAGTCAAGTTGCCCCAGATTTAACCATTCTTGAAACAAGTTCAAGAAAGTGTCATTCGTTCATTCATGTTTATTGCTTATCCTGTGCTGGCCCTGCTATAACATCTCGGTACATTGGTTTGTTGGCTTGGACGATGGTCATTGTTGGCTCTGATCAACTCTGAAGTTAGAAACAGTAGCTAACAAACAGCCTCACTACAGGGGCAGTTTAGTAGCTGTTGTGGACTCTCGTGTAGGTGCAAAGCTATGCAATGAGCTAAACAAAGTGTAAACCTACATATTTGTAAATTACAAATTGAACATCATCTGATGTAAGAAGACTTGAACCACCTAAGACCATGAGCTCATGCGAAAACTGTTTACTGAGTTAATACATCAATGGGGGGAAGCAGGTTTATTTCCCCATAGGGATGTAACTGACCTCACTGTTGCAGCCAGTGGAACCGCCCCCTGGTGGCCATTAGAAATAATGCAGGTTTAAGACAAATCATGTCAGTGTCACTTCATACTGTAGACCTGGAAGCTCTGTCCACTAATTATATACTGTCAATAAGCTAAACACACTGCCACTAAAGGACAAAATAGTTTCCTGGAAGCAGTTGGACAACAAATCAAATGACAGTTAGAGAGTTAAGAGTTAGATTACAAATATGTAATCACGTTGAAATTTGACAAAATGGCAGATTTAATACTGTAAGTTAACTTTGGAACTCAAGCCGACAGTTGTTGCTACTAGTAACATAATTTTCAATTTTCATGTGAAGTATGTCGTGTTTTTTGAAGACTTTCTGACAGACACTTAGTAAATATAGACTTAATAGAACAAACTATCCAGAAGCATTGGTTAAAGTTTAGTGTATGTCTATGATTTTGGATCTGCAGTTTCTCCAAATGACCAGCGAGAGATGCTGTGTGTTAGGTACACGGATGTCACTAATGTGGACACACACACACACACTCACACACACACACACACACAGGCAGTAGCAGCTGAGAATCTTCATGCACTCGTGACACGTCATGGCCAAAACTCTCAGAGCTAAAGAAAGATACAACTCTCTCTCTCTCTCTCTCTCTGTCTGTCTCTCAGCTCTCCTCTACTCTCCCTCTAACCCCTGCAGTAATAATAGCTTGAAGGTGCTGCGCCTTTCAGTCCCTCAGAATAGCCATCTCGTCCCTTAGGGTCGCTGGAGCCAATCACTCAAATAGTCAGCCAGCCAGCCAGCCAGCCAGCCAGCCTCTGCACTCTGTTCCAGCTAGCAGTAATTTCTGAGCTCTTATGAACATCCAATAAAGTGATGTACATATTAGTTTCAGCACAGGAAGCGGGGTGCTGATTTTCAATGAATCCTGTTACTCTTTAGTTCCATCCGAGCTTAATTACCTCACTGCCAAAGAGGTTTCAGTCAGTGGGATCTAAATCAATGTAAAATGTAGTTAAAGTTTACCCGATTTATATTTAAAAAATATATTTCCACCACTGTCCTTACAAAAAAACGACCGCATTTGCCATATTTCTTTACAAATTGTGCAGTTGTAACCAAATATAGATGATGAGTCACCTCTAGAGTCTGAGTCACTTGACAATTAATCACAATTAATCCTCATAAACAGCCCTAACATACCCGGGGTTTAGATATACTCCAAACAATCTGCATGATTGTCTCTGACTATTTGTATTTTGATGTAGATCTTCAGATCAGATGCAGATTAAAAGATTTAAACACGTTCTATTATTAGAGGAACTCATTTGGATGATTGCGCCTTGGCGGAGGCGCTTTCCAAATGCTTTCTGCGCGTGTGTCTTGTTGTTGAACGAAGTCTTTGGACACTTTTGATAATCGTGTATTGTGTTGCTGGGCGTGACCCGATATATCAGGATACCACCAGGCAACCGACTTTTTTTGATGACTTGATACACTGTCAACTTCCCTCTGCCTTCATTCCAGCAATACAGTTACCTCAATTACCAATTTTCACAGTCGCATAGTCACCAATAAAATTTTTACTGCCATAGATTTTACTGTTTATATGTTATAAGTTATATCAGGGAATTTTTTAATGTGCTTTACAGTGATTTTTATTCTTTTTAACTGTATAAAGTACCTTGATTTACCAATATATATGTTCTGCAAGTGCTGTATATGACTAATATCTATAGTTCAGTGCAGTTCAGGTTTTTGTTTATATACGTGAACACCCGTTAAACTAAAAGCATGCACTGCCACAGCACCTTGACTTACGTTACGCTGGTTTTGTACAATCCCCATTACACGTACACACATATTCTACACATTTTGCGTTGTTTACATGCACTGGACTGTGACCGTCAGTCAGTCAGTCAGTCAGTCAGTCAGTCAGTCAGTCAGTCAGTCAGTCAGTCTGTCTGGGGCCTGGAACCCGAGCTAGCAGAACTATCTATAGTTTATGGAAGTGGGAGGGTGACAGAACGAAGGAAAGAGACTCTCACTTTACTCTGTCTGTCTCTCTCCCTCAGTTCATTTAGGTTACAGTCCGTAGGCAGGAAGAGTGTTTTCAAATCCAGGGGTGTGTGTAAGAGTGAGGGAATTAAGTGTGTGTGTGTGAATGTGAGGACTGAAAAGTGAAAGTAAGGACACAGGTGTGTGTGTGTGTGTGTGTGTGTGTGTGGGTGGGTATGGGGAGACAAACAATGGCCTTGACTCGCCTCTGTTCTCTCCTCTTCCTACTCTTCCTCCTTCCGCTCTCCACACTGGGACAACGCTATCGTATTCATCAACAACAACAACAACAACAACAACAACAACAACACCGTCGTCATGGAAACTACAATAGCTTCAGCCCCACCTGCCACCTAGGTGAAGAAGGGGAGTTGCTGTGCGACCAGTGTCAGCCTGGATACACAGGGCCTCGATGTGACAGGTAACACACACACACAGAAAAACACACTCTTGAAAACACAATTATACTCAAACTTTGATATATTTTTTTTAATTTGGAAGTATAGTGAAGTTCATTATGACTACATATGGAACTGGAAATGACTCAATTCATCATTGTTTATCTGAATCTAAAAAAATCTGTTTTGACAGTTTATCAGTATTTAAATAACTAAAATAATAATAAATAATAAACAATAATTGCAATCTTAAAAGTAAAGCCGTTGTCGATGTTCCTAAAAATGACTATTTGGAAAATAAATCAGGTCTGCAGTCCGCCGTTCCCAATTGAAGACAGAATCTGCTGCTCATTAACCGTTTTCTGAGCACTCTACTCTCATGTCTCATTGTCCATCTAGCTTTCTGTCCACAGCACATTTATTAGTGGACTGACATTCTTGTTCCATTAGCTGTGAGCTTCTTTACCAGCCCAGGACTAATGAGAAGTCTCTCTGGATGCTAGTCTTGTTAAAACTTCAGGCTGTACTGTCATGTGGTGACGAAGCCCGAGTAAATATAGTCCTTTCACCATCCGGGCGGCTCGCTCGAAATCCAGAACATTTTGGCTGTTTTTGTGCTGAACTGGAACTGCCCACAGCCTGAAATTACGAGTTAGTATTCAGTCATTTAAGCTTTTCAATGACGATTAACAAAAGTGTTGTTGTAATTAATGTAGCAGTCAAGGTAAACCTTATAGCTCTGAAGAAACTACACCCAAAGCCTTATGCTCAGTTTCGTCGCATGGCAGTCGACTGAATGTCGAACGAGCTGAATAGCTCATGTGCGAGCTGAGGTATGCAATGAGGGCAGAGTGCTTGATGAAGCTGAATTAATATGTATTCATTTTCTTGCATAATTGAGTATGCAACCTTGTACCTTTCATATTTTTTCCCGTGGTGAAAGGAATGCTTTGTCCTGTTTCTGCAGCACTGTGTGAAGGTCTTCGGTGACAGGTTTGTCAGAAAGTCTAACATCAGCAGCTTGAGAAAGAATCTCGGTCACACACTTTCTACCAAAAAACATCAACTGTACTTTCTGGTGGATCGCTCTGTATTAAGGGTTTATGGGTTGTTAGTAATGTTTTTATTATTTGTTATGAATCATTTAGTGGTGTTTTATTGTTTTATTATAAGCTATTAATAAGAACAATGTTTTGGTTGCCAGGTTGTGCCACATACTTCTTTCTATTCGGTAATAATGTATTTATAAATGTTGGTAAGTCATTAATAAGGGTTTTTATTAACCAGGTCTGTAGTTATTAATGATAATAGGTTAGATAATAAGTGGCTAAACTATTTATTTTTAATAAATCCTTTGTACACCCTGTACAAAGGATGTCTTATTAGAAACTAATCCAAATATCAAATAAATTCATGTATAGCCAACATATTGGTAATGGATGATGATGACTAGACTATAGAGAACTAGAACTAGTGGTGACTGAATGGAAACAAGTCTTCATGCTCCTGAGACCTCATTACAGAAAGTTTCAGAGATAGGAAAAATACTAAACTCTATCTAAAAACTAAAACTTATGGCCGTGGCTGTTTCCTATCTCAGACCTCGTATCGAAATCCTAACGATACGCGCAAACTCAATTCTTCGGTCGGTGCTCATCTCGTCGTAGCTCTATCTATGTTTCAAATGTACATGAGACAGGCTTTCATACCTGTGTACAGGACAGGATACAGACAGTCTTTTCTTGTCTATCATAGCCAGGTCGGATTTAGCTTGGATGAGTCTGTAGAGGAGAGGGAATCACAACTTTTTTGGGAAGTTTTCTTCCCAGTTATCGGCTCAGGATTAAAGATTTGAAGTGCCAAGAGGGTGGTGCGTGCCATCCTGTCAGAGTAAAGCGTCATCGTCTTACATCATATGGTGGAGTAGACTTCAATTATAACATTTCAGTGTTCATGTCGTCCCCGTCTTTACTGTCATTGCCACACAGACCTAACAACCGTGGTGCTTCCATTTTTGTCAGTCTAATTCAGAACCGGGTCTGTTCTATCTTCATTTATTTCACAATTCCTCAGTTTGAACAGTTCTGTAATAGCTACATTTCTATCCTAAGACGAGATGAAAATGTCTTTTTCTCAGTAAAGTCAGGAAAAATGTGTCTGTAATAGCAAAAATCCTAAACGTCCTTCTAAACTGAGACAAGACGATGCTCTGTTCAGACCAAGAAGACGAGGCCCCTGACCTACAATTTAAAATAAGTGTACAGGAGGTCTTGGCTGCTCCTCTTTGAGCTTGCTCATTTATGAGAGACAAGTGTTAGATTAGTTTATGGATGTTTTTCTGCAGATTGTGCATCACTTCCTGTGCAGGGTCTCCTTCATGCTTTAACAAATGAAAATGCGTCTGGTTACACGTTGCATTCCTGTCTCGCTGTATCATGTTTAGGCGGGTATTTCCATTGATAATTATTATTGGTGTTCAGTTGCACTTCATCCAGACCTTTGCTGTGTGTTGCCAGTTAAATTAGAGCTGCTGGTGGACACAGGGCCTCAGCTCACTGCCATGCATAGTCCACATGCCTCGCCATGCTGTCCGCAGCAGAATCTCTGTCTGCCCTTTTAGTCTTTTTATAAACCTCATTTGCCACCAGAAAGCAAACTGACTCATTGTCAGTCCATTTTCTAACTTTGTCTGTCTCCACCCAGCAACCCAGCCAAGGACCAACAAGTTTAACACCTCTCTTTCTAAAGTACGCCCCGATGTCCATCCAAATGTGCAGTTGCAACTAGAAGACTCAATAACAATGTTTTTTGGGGAGATTGCCAAATGCGTACGGATATGTTTGTGCATAGAAATGTATGTGTCTATCACTGAATATACAGATCTGTGCGTGCACTTGTGGTCGTGTCTGCGCCGTTGTGATGCCATATGGTGCCTCAAGTCAGCAAGAGAGGACAGCTGGTAAACAGAGAGGAGAAAGAAAGAGGCACTGTTGGCTGCTGCATTAAGAGCGAGAGCGTATAGGAGCTGAAATAATGTCAAATAATATTTTATATTACAAATGACAGTATTAAGGAGGTAAGCAGCAGTGGGTTGTTTCTTGTTTTATTAGTCTAATTGATACCTGCTATGCACTACCTGCCATTACACTTCATTATCTACAGCGCTTTTGTTGTTGTTAGTGGTAATTAATTGTAATGTGCCAATTTGTCTGTATTATGGGCTTTAACGGAATAAGCTACTCTATTCCTCCCATGCTAATAGACTATCCACTCACTGCTAAGTGATTCTGCTTTTCAATTTCCCGTCCATAAACAGCCATTTAGAATTTCGCTGAAAGCCGTTTAATGCGGCTGCCTAACAAATAAGTCCACTAAAACACTTTGAGCTGTAAGCTGCCATTCAGCGCTATCTGGGCTTTGGCAGTACATCATCGGGCTTTTAACGGCTGCTTCAGGTTTTACACATTCATCTGGATTTTGGTGAATCAACACCGTCTTGCTGTTAATACTGTATGCGTATGGATATGAGGCACTTAATCGATCGCTCTTCTGTCTGGAGGGGATCATATTACTTTTACAGGTGTATTTATGTCAACATGACATGACACGAGGCAGATGCATAGCGGACAGCATGACTGATTTTAACTGAAGTACTTTGTTTTTACTCAAGCTGAGTCAATAGTTTGATCAGGAATTCAGAAAGAACATGGATGAAGTAGTGTTATTAATAGTTTTCATGCAGTGTTAGTTCAGTCGGACTAGAGGAAATACAGCAGTAGTAATAGTTATTTCAAGTTCAAATATAAAACACTGAAATATAATTTCAGTTTGAAGAATACAAAAAAATACACAAGCCTTGATTGAATCATGCAGAACCAGTATTGTGCAGAAATATGTAATATGGTGAGTTGTAATCATAAAACTAAAGACAGAAAAGTGGTCGTCGTGGTATTTTTTTCAAAATGGTATTTATTTATTTTTGGAGAGAAGATTGCTGCTGCTGTATAAAAAAAAGATAAATGTCTGAGATGCGAACACTTCCCATATTTAGATTTACACTTGTACTTCTCTGCCACAGTCTTCCTCACCCTTCCTGTCTGTCTTTTTCTTTTTAAATATTCAGTACAACACAAAGAGATGCAGATGCAGGAACAAAGGTGGCAATCAAACATTTTCAAATAAACTTTTTAACAGCACAGTTAAATAAGAATATTTAAAGCTCCTGAAAACCTGCTTTGGAAACTTGAGTATTTCTCTATAGTGTTAAATATTCATGACTAAATCGGTAACAATCCAAAACTTTTTGTGCTCTTTGCTCTTAGTTTGCAATGTTATAACATATAAAAAGTCTTTTAGCAACGGCAGGTAGGTAGGTAGATAATTTAGCATGTTAACACAGAGAGAGACAGAGCGTTAAAATGGCTCCTTTCTGAGAAAAGTGCTGATACTTCCACTGCTCCACTCACTGACAGCGAGCCATAATTATTCTTTGAAGTGATTTAAAACTGCGTGACGGAACTTTACGCCTTGGCAGCCTCAAGTGGCAGCGAGGTTGATTATTGGAAATTGTAAAAGCTGGTCGCGGCGAAACAAAAACAAGACCTAATTCGATCATATTTCCCTGCCGTAATACGCAAAAAGAAGTCAAATAAATTGCAAAGTAACCACATGATGTTTATTCAAAATACATTTTAACTTCCTAAAAAAAAACAAGCTGGCCCATTTTCTACCTTTAACAGGATGTATAGAGTAGCCTTCACAGAGAGCCAGGCTTTAAAAGTACAAGGGAGGAGCAGAGCTTGTTGTCCCCCCGGTGCAGACGCCCTATTTATAACACTAAAAGTAAAAGAACATAACTTTTATGATCCCAGCCCTTCTCTTTCTCCCTGGAACTCTCTACCAGTTGTGCTCACCGTCCACTTCCTGTACACTCTGAAGGTTTTGACCAGGTGTCTCACCCCCCCCAATATATCTCCTTCAAACACTCTCTACTATAAATACCTTCTTTTCCTCTTGAGGCCCAAGTAACCACACACACACACACACACACACACACACACACACACACTCAGTGTGCTGACAGAAAAGAATATAAGACGCTTCAAAGTGTGAATTCATCTTGCAAATAAAGCTAAATACAAACGCACACTCCTCTTCTTCCTCTCTCTTACCGAGAAGTGAGATTGCTGCCGATGTGATTCTCCACTTGATCAGAAGAATGCACTTGTAGCACTACACACACAAACACATACAAATACACACAAACACACACTTCAGCGACATGCACACACACACACAAGCTAATAAACCAGTTCTATTGAGTACCAAGGAGGGTCAGTGGTAATAACGGCAGGCAGCTCTTGACTCTCTCTCTCCCTCCCTCTGTCCTTTCGTTTCCCTCCTTCTTTAAATTCAATTCTCTTTCAATGTGAAATCCTCTCCTCTCCTCTCCTCTCCTCTCCTCTCCTCTCCTCTCCTCTCCCTCTCTCTCCTCTCCTCTCCTCTCCTCTCCTCTCCTCTCCTCTCCCTCTTGCATCTCAGTTCCCTTTTTCGGCCTGTAGAGCTTTTATTTCAGCTTAGGCCTGTTTTTATTTGGTTTCAGTGGCTTTTGACACGCCGCAGCAGTCTCGGGTTAATATATTTTGCAGCATCTGAACTCCCTTTTATTATTAATCAAGTGAAAGCAGCTGAAAAGGAGAAATAAAAACCTTTTGAATGGTGTGACATTTGGGTACCTTTGTCCTTGCCTGCTTGGTGAGAGAATGTTAACAACCATTTTTAATCTTTTCTTTTCCATGAATGACAGCGATCAAAGAGGACGTCTCTTTTTTTACTAATGAAAGGATAAAAAAATATATATTTACCATCCCAATTCTGTTGAAAACATTTGCCTTCCAAGGACACCACAAAAACATTAGTCATACATTTGTACAGATAAAATATGCATGAACGGAGATAAAAACATATATATTGCTTCATCGCATTGATTTAAGATTATTGTTATTTGCTTTTGGATATTTCTTGCTTCAGGTTTTTTGACTATATTCAATAAAATGCATCCAGTAAATGTAAATAACCTGTCCTGGAACAAACTGCCTGAAGACTTTAAATCTGTATTTCATAAACTTATTTCATATCCACTGATGTTTGGGTTGGCTCTGTTGCCCTCAAGCTCTTTGTGCGTACATCTATGTGTATGTGAGTGTATATTTAATGTGAATTATTAGACATGCTAATTGGTACCTTCAGCCATGCTGTCTCACTGGTCAAAGACACGCAGTAATAATGTTGATAATTCCCAAGGATTTATCTTGTTGATTTTGTGATTGGATATTGGTTTTCAGTTCTTGCGTTATGAGATGTTCTGTAATTAGTTTTTTTTTATTGTTCTGCTCTTGTCATACAAGATCGAAGCTGAGGTAAACGATATTTTGTCAATATTTACCTGCTGAAATCACTTTGAGTCATTTTAAAGAAAGAAGACGAGGTGAATCGCGGCACATTTTCTTGCAGACCTGAAAGCTGAAAAAAACAAAAACAAACATTTTGTGGTGTAATTTAGTGCATGAACAAAACTGTATTTTCAAGAGATATTATTATTGCACTACGTGCTCTTTCAGGATCTGATGCAGTATTGCCTCAAACAGAAATTATATTCCCTGAATGACAATAAGAGGAGGACATCTTGATGTTACAGCTTGAAAGCATACCAAATGGGACGGGGATCTATTGTTGATGTATTTTAATGGCCCCCATTGTGTAGAATTATCCTTGAATTGTAGCGTCTTTCAGGTGATAGCTTAAACATGTGTTTGTAGAATAAGGACACAAAGCTGTTGCAGTCATTCTCAATGTGTCTGCGTCTCCCTGCTGCCTCCTAGATGTTCCAACGGATACTACGGCCAGCCCGCTGTGCCAGGCGGCTCATGCCAGCCCTGCGATTGCCACAGCAACCTGGACCTATCCGTACCTGGCAGCTGTGATCCAATCACAGGCCAGTGTCTGCGCTGTCGTCAAGGTTATGGCGGCGGAGCTTGCGACAGTTGCGCTGAGGGTTACTATGGAGACGCCATCACAGCAAAAAACTGCCAACGTGAGTAACCGACCGACTAACAACAATTAATACATGTTAATACATGTCAGTCAACACACATCTTCAGTTGACTGAGGAGACCACAGACAATCTCCTTGAACCTGGAAAGATGGAGCCTTAATATAGTTTTGGCAAACTCCACATCTGGAAACTCTTTACATTTCTCTGGACCTCCTCCATTGTCACTCTAATCAGCATTTAGGGTCGCCCTCTGACCCCGATCCTTTACTTATGCTGGGATGACAGGAACAACATCTGTCTTGAGCCTCCGCCAACATTTACACCAGATGTTTGCACGTCAAACTGACACACAGGACATAAAACGTAACAGATATATATTCCTAAAATCCATCAACATCAAATAATTAATGAGTTTGATCAGGGGGCAGCTCAGACACTGTATGAACCTTCTGACTTTCAAGCCTCTAAGATTTGAACATGTTGGACTCTAAAAGCAAAATATTGATTGAAGCAGATATTGTCTGTGAACAGTCTGCCATCAGACTGGCTTTAAGGTGCCGTAATCAGATTAAAAACCAGTTCTACACATAGAGACTTCAAGAGGGAAAAACATCATCCACTTCTCCAAAAAAAATCATTATGAAAAAAAAAAAAGCCAATATGCAGCTTCAGTGTCTCAGCAGGGGCGATACACTGAAGAGTAGTATTTCCTCTATGAAACTCAATTTGAGCTAAATGATACCTTTAATCCTCTCGCTGAAACATTTAGTAGATAGTACACCATCTGGAGTGTGTGTGTGTGTGTGTGTGTGTGTGTGTGTGTGTGTGTGACTGTACATCGGCAAGCAGCTGTGCTGGTAGGAGGTGTGATGTCGGAGCGGCCTACTGACTGCCAGCTGTGTTTAAGAGTGAGAATAAAAAGTATACCTGTAAAGAAGACAGGCGCGAGAGAGGGACAAGAGGGAAAAGAGACAGAGAGAGATGGCAGAGGATGCAGGCGTACAGATGGCGCTTGTTTGCGAAAGTCTTCATCAAAACCTGCCGAAGAAACTGCAGGACGGCTCAGCAGATAGACACCTCACTCAGAGAGACAGACAGGCAAGGCCGACGAAGAGACAGACGCGGGTAGACAGGCTGACAGGCGGCATTAATGCGTATTTGATAGTTCATTGTTCTGCAGTTGTTTCCCTTCTCCACCCAGCTAAATGGTTATTGATTAATCAGCCTGATCTATTGCTCTCCTACAGTGCTGATCGGCTGCTCGCATCTGGGAGTCGGAGGGGTTGTTATTGATCCCTGTACAAATGACCACCAGGAATTATTAAAACACAAGTCTCTCTCTTTCTCTGCCTCTGTCAGTCTGCCACACTCTCTCCCTATCGCTCCCAGCCTTAATGAATTTTATTGAGTGGAGCAGGAGAGTTCAGGCCGAGTCCATTTGTGCACGATTAGACTGTAAAAATCCTTTACTTTTTCTTTTCATGTTCTCATCTGCAGCCATTTTGTGTCTCCCCACCCCCTAATAGCGGTTCAGTTTTACCCAGCCGGGAGGGAAATGGAGAATAGTTTGATTTTTGCAAGCAAAACTTGACCACAGAGCGATTTGTTTGAGGAATAAATTCAAGACAATTAACTCCTCTGACCATTTCTCACACGGGGGAAAAGTCGTTTACAAGTTGAGGAAAAGATATGTGGATTGGACTGTCACACATTTGTCCAGTGGCTGGAACAAAGTGTGTGTAGTAATTCAATATGTAATTATGCTTCCTGTGTGTCTGACACTTAATGAATGTTTCATAGATGCTTCAAACAGCAGATCAATAAACTCTTTGGGGATCTCACGATTCTAATTTTACCACTCTTAATGGACTGTCTGCCACAGTCCTCTGTGCTGAGCTTCTGGCTTTTTATGGGACTGATAGCCCCCCCCCCCCCCCCCCCCCAAAAGACTAAAACAAACTGTTTTAATTTGAGCCCAAGCCCAGATAAATGTAGCATTACAGTCATAAAGAATCATAAACTGAATCAGTACAACCTGCTTCTTATATCTTAGATTCTTTTAGCACTCAACCTTAAAAAACCATCAGCTTTTAACATCATCGCTGACGGTGAATGAAATATGTTTGTATTTTTTACATGTAAAGCACACGCCCTGCATGTGAGCAGATGCCACTTTTAAATACACATTTTTTATATTTTACATGGTCTGACGTAAAGGACAAAACACTGAACGACTTGACTTCTTTTTAACCCCGTCCACTCAACGGAGATCGTCCTGTCATTGCCTGGCAACCATAACTAGGCTAACGGCAGGCCTGTCAAGCTTTGGATTTGTCCACATGCTGTTGCTTTTATCCTTTATCTTAATTATTATTTTTGACTGGGACAGTGTGCTGTTTCTTAACTGTACCGTCACATCTGTAATCTCTGGTCAGGATATGGAGAGCAACATTTGTAAAACAACTACAAGACTGTAACTGTAACAAACAACAGTAGGACACCACATCAAGCATCCATTTAAAGATATCTTAGGGTCTTTTCCAAACAGAGCATTTAATGCAACATAACTTAGTTCTAATACATTTCTGATTACATCAAACAATGAACAGAAAAACACACTGGAAACTTATATTAAAAGATAATTGATGTTTTAATACATTTGAGCTCTCTCATTTTCCCTCTGGACAGGGAGCAAGTTGTTTACCTTGATCATGCACAGTTTATATTTATTACTTATTATTTTTTTGTCTACAACTTTGATCTTGTTCTTCAGCTTCGACCTGTAGATAAATAAAAGAACCTTGCACCTCGTGTAACACCTGGATGGGTTTGCTAAGGCACCACTGTAGCGCTAATGATATAGAATAGATGCACAATAGCTACTCGTGCAGTTTGTTTACATGACAGACTGATGGGAAAAATAGTTATTTCCACCATCAAGGCTAGAAACTGAAAATAAATAAATAAATAATCCCACGACACAAAGCAACATTTTATCCCACAACAAGGCTCGCATTGTAGCAACCGACAGAACGGAGTCCAGATGGTCCCCGAAGGGTGAAGCTAGGGGGTGAGAGACTGTGTGTGTGTGTGTGTGTGTGTGTGTGTGTGTGTGTGTGTGAGAGAGAGGGAGTGTGTGAAACAGAGTCGGACGTATATGTGCATGTTTTCTTGTATGTTTAATCAGACGTGTGCATCTGTGTGTGTGTGTGTGTGTGTGTGTGTGTGTGGGAGGGAATGCGTGCCTCTCTGCATTTGTGTGTGAAGTAGAAATCAATGTATGTTTCTCTGTGTGTGGACATCTGTTGTACCTCTCTCTCTTTCTCCCACTATCCCGTCCCACACTCATGTCTGTTCTTCTGTCTCTTCTTCATCTAACAGTAGTGATGGCAGGAGGCAAAACAAGGCAGTACGCGCGCGTGCGTCCATGTGACGTGTACTACTAATTTCTTCAGAAAGGTGTATGTGTTTTTTACGTGTATGTTTGTGCGTACGCGTGTGTGCTTCTGACAGCCTACCCACCAGATGGGAGCTGCGATGGTACAGGCTTTTAATTGTATATCTAATGGCTTGATTGGCGTGTGTGTGTGGGGGTGTGTTTTTTTTTTTTCCTTGTAGGTTTTAATGACATAAAGTTGAGTAATGTTGAAGTTATGCAAAGTATCTCAGACGGAGAGAGATTTGAAAGGTCACACATGGGAATAGGTTTCGATATGTTTCTGTAAGGAAGCATATAGAACTGCACACACATGACAAAGGCCGAGAACTGAATGTTATGCAATCATTTTCAATGCCAGAGAAATGTAGAGTGAGACAGATCTTCTTTTGCAGTTTTAGTGTATTATAGGGCTGTTTAATAGAGAGATGGTCAGAAATGAGAGCGAGATGCAAGGTCCCAGAATATGGTAAAGCTTTAAAATGAATCACCACAGTTCCCTTTCTTGTTGACAGTAGTTCGCCCACCGCATGCACCAGGAGCTTAACTATATTGTATTGCATTACAATTGTATTACTTTTGTGTTCACCCTAAACTAAAAGTTTGGCTGAATTGAAGAGGTTGACTCATTCCCGGTGAGTGCAGCTTTGTCTGGATGGAGGACACACTAGCTGCGTTTTGCTTGTAGATTTTCATCAGCTCAAACGCTTCAACGCTACATTCACAGATAAATGAAAATGTTGCGATGTTGTTTCAGCCTTGCTTTGTCATTTAAAATCACACTTCTTTTTTTTTTATACCCAAAATATAATCTGGCAAAACTAAGTCAGCCCACTAGACTGAAGAATCTATTTGGGGATGAGAAGATTTTCTCTAAAGTGCAGTCGGCAGGATATTAAAGCGCATATCAACAGCTAATCCTGAGGAAGACCTTAAGCTGGAGCTGAGCTCTTATCCAGTCTACCGTAGTGTGACGTAAACACAGTCACCAACTTGTGTTATTGTTAAACCAATATTTGTTATTATACGTACCCATGTAGAAATAACTCCATCAGCAAATGTTAACTGATCTCCTCTCCTCTCCTCTCCTCTCCTCTCCTCTCCTCCTCCTCCTCCTACTCCTACTCTCTTGCAGCCTGTCAGTGCCATACTAATGGCTCTGTATCTGAGGTCTGCAATAAGGACACTGGAGAGTGCCAGTGCAGAGAAAATGTGGTTGGACGACAGTGCGACGAGTGCATGGTAAGTGTTTCGACAGATCTGCCAATAATCTTTACAGTCATTTCCAATATGTGTCGGCTCCATTCTCGTGTTGCCTTTTTACATATACAGACACACTACTATACCATTTGTGGCACTAATCCTACCGTTCTTCTCGTTCTTCCAATCATATGGACTCCCATTGGTTTCGTATTTACACTTTATATTTCTCATCAGATGTGGTGGGCACCTGAAAGTTGATTTATGTTCCTTCAAACTTCAGATTTAATGTTGCACATACAGTAGATAACTTCATGACACTTTTCATACATATCTATATGAACCTCACCAAGAATCACCTTTACTGTTTTTACATTTTGGATTTGCACCTTATTGATATTATATTTACACTCTTACTGTTTCACTACACATGATATAAAAAAGAAATTTAGAGCCCTCCATGTCCTTGTAACTCTTTATTATCTGGCAGAATGCTGCTCTGTATATTTCACAATGTCCCTGTCATAGGTAAAGCCACACATGAATAGTTCTCGTTTGTAGAAGTGTATTGAAATTTCCATTCAAATGTTTAAAATGTAAGCTCTTAATATTTGTCGTATAAAGGTCATCCCCAGTTTCATTGCCAGTATAACTACTACTTACTTTTTCAGCTCTTGTACTTTCAGATTGTTGCTTTTATTCTCCCTGCTCATTCATTCTCATTGGTCCCCTGTCTGTACTGTACCCCCTTCTGCTCCCTGTGCGCTGTGATTGGTGCAGCCTAACTGCTGGTGGGATGCTGAGCGTCAGGAGTGTATGCCCTGTCGCTGCAGCCCTCACGGCTCTATTTCTCAACGCTGTGACGTCGAGGGCCGCTGCATCTGTCGCCCCGGTTTCGTGGGCCGACGCTGTGACTTGCGTCGCCAGGGTTACGAGAGGCGGGAAACACGGAGGCCGGTGGAGCGCATATCCATGGAGGCGGTGCAGCAGAGATGGGGAGGGTCGACCCGCACGGGGGGTTGTGCCAGGGGGGCGTACAGGCCTAAGACAGGGGTAACACACACTGCATGTGATTGACAGTGGTGTGTTTTAAGTAGCATGGGTCTGTTGTACGTGGACGTATAGATGTTTGTGTTACAGGTTTATAACACTTTTAACATCTCATCACGCATCACAGACTTTGTGATTATGGGCGTGATGGTTTGAGGTCTGAAGTTTGTGCGTGTGTGTTCTTTGTGAGGGTTTTACTAACATGGCTGTTGCTGTGTTGACTCATTGAGCAATCAATGAACATTTTGGTTGCTGTTTTTTTTTTTTCTCCAGGCAAATCATGGTGCCACATTCTACATTCAGGAAGCTGATTTATATTTGTTAATTTTTTTGCTGTGCTGCACTTTATTCAGATTTATTTTATCTGGCAACATTTCTGAAGATTTGTTAAAATTCTCTTGGCTGGCGTATTTTGTCTCAAGGGGCAGTTTGTGAATGTCTGGGTCCAGTCTGATGAACCGACATGCACTCTGTTTTATTTTCCTAAGCAGCAACAAGGAGACATTCTCACATAATCAGTTTTTATTTAGCGTCCAAATACATTTTAAAAAGAAGAAGAAAATAATTATTCCTCATCTTTCCTGCTGTCTCTTTAACCCAGAATCAAGTGGAGCAAGTCTTGCATTCCGTGTCATTACAGTCTCCTTGTTTCTGACTTGCTTGAGTGTGTTTGACCCCGATTCCACCGACCTACTCACAAACACCGTATTACAACCCCTTTGTCCTTGTCTCGCCTGTGTCTCTTCTTCAGCCGCAGACTCACGGCATTGCCACAGTTGGAGGGTGTGTCCCGTGTCACTGTAACTCGTTTGGCTCCAAGTCGTTCGACTGTGATGAAAACGGTCAGTGTCGGTGTCAGCCGGGCGTCACCGGACCAAAATGTGACCGGTGCTCACGGGGGTTCTTCAACTTCCAGGAAGGCGGCTGCACACGTAAGCATGGACAGGGAGGCAGTTTTTTTTTTTACTCACAAAGCTAAAAAACATCATTGGAGTGCTGCTTCATATTCATGAATACAGTTTGTCAGTGGAGGTATTCCTCCCAGTGTCACATGGAGAGTTTATATCTATTCTGCACAAATCACTGATGATCAAATATGACATTATAATCTATTTTATAAATAGTGTAATGTACATGCATCTTGGCAAAAGCTGGAGCTACATCAAACAAAGCACCCGTCCATACAGTATATGCACATACATATATTCAGATGACAGAAGGAACAAATGAAAGATTGAAGGAGGAAAGTAATAAAGTATGGTTAAATTAGAAAATCAAGACCAACTACTGTGTCTGCAAGATGACTGGAAGATGAAGTGTTGCCAAGAGAAACTAGCTCCTGATTGATATGAACACACAGAATAATATTAATATGACCAATAAATTATGGAGCTAAAATATGTATTATTCATTTTTGCTGGTGAACAAACAAAACAGCTGATAATAACCATATGTGAAGAATGTTTAAAGTGATCATTTAAAAGAATTCAATCAAATTTAGTCTCATTTTTAGGGGAATCTGTGTTTTAGTGTCCGACTGCCTGTTGCATGCAAATGATTTTGTTTGTTTATAGAATTCCATTGATTTAGTGTTAATCTTTCTTTTTACATTTCCCTTTATCATCATCATCAGCGCTGTAGAATGACGAATGTTCCAGCTGATATAATTTCCACAGTATTACTAAAAACTATTCCTCCGATAGCAGCCATGTGTGTGTGTGTACATGATTTATTGGATAGAGATAAAGTTGCTTTTGTAAACGTGTGAACAAAGAAATTACACATAGTTTCTATGAAAAGCAGTAGTAGGTTGTACTGAAAGTATTGTTCTCCCGTAGTTTCCATTCAAATTCAAATCTGCCGGTGATAAAGGGAATTATTGACGCGTGGACATCCGGGGTCATTTTGAATCGCTCACTAATACACTTTGCACTAGATATTGATCATCACTGCTTTTGTCGTAGATTGCAGTGAGATTTCGTCCTTTTGAAAGCATGAATGGCACATTGTTGTTGCTCTTACAAATGGAAAGTTGCACCCTGAAGTTGCAAATATACTCAGAGATTGCTGCAACAGGCTTACTTTGTCTGGTACGAGCAGTAGCTCGTGGTGGGTAATGTTCATAAACTTTGAGCAGAGGTTACTTCAACATACAACTCCTATCTTAGACTAATGCGAGCTTTTAATAGTCAGATCACTTCAGAGTAGTAGTAGTTATTATTGCTAAGTGACAAAAAAGATGTATCAGTGGTGAAACTGAAAATGTCCATCTCAAAGCAATTAGCTGCAAGAACTGAGGGCGTCTTACATCATCTGAAATACTTTGTCATTTTTAAATTTCTATGCCAGACCAATTTGTTGAAATTATAAAATCACATCCTTTACAACTTGGCAACCCATACAGCAGGTACAGCAAACTTGCACTGCCCAAAAACAGGATTAAGCATCCACGCACCCCAAGCACAACCATGAATAGCTTTTATAGCTATATCTACCTTATGCAATATATTATTGACGCTAACCACTATTGACAGCCAAGAAGAGAACAG
Organism: Larimichthys crocea; assembly: GCF_000972845.2. Classification (NCBI taxonomy): domain Eukaryota; kingdom Metazoa; phylum Chordata; class Actinopteri; family Sciaenidae; genus Larimichthys; species Larimichthys crocea. Next base: position 5,665,593 of record NC_040021.1, read on the forward strand.
TAACACGTTAGCCAAGAAGCCCAGTCATGAGGCAGAAAGACCAGATAAGACTGGGAATTATTTGCTTTGATTCATCTTAAGATCACTACCACAGTGCAGCGGTCAGGTTGTGTTTCATGTTCCAGGGGATTTACTGCAGGGGAGTCAGAATACGAGTGTGAGTCAGGCCGTGGGCAAACGTGGTTTCTAAAATGTCCCATGAGTAACAGATGAGGAAGAAAATATTTACTAACATAACTGTAATAACATGAATGAATCAGTCACTCGCTCGTCATAAAATCAGTTAAAATATTAACAACTCTCCTGTACAGGTGACCTTTATTGAGCATTAACATTTCAGTTCAACCAGTGCACTTAGCGAGAAAGAGAAGTACCACAGCACTCGCAATTGTGTTTTCTCGGAGATGGCACTGATGGAGTAAGTTAATTGGTTGTGAATAAATTTAAATACATGATACAAATGGGTTTATGGGTGTTTCAATAAATAACTCAGTCTTTACACAGTAACTCAATAAATCACCATAACTGAAGCTGCTCTGTTTAAATGTATTATCGCATGCAGAAGAAGAAGAAAATATACTTTATTCTTTTTTCACTCTATTTTATTTTGACATGCATTTTAACCCAGACACACATGTGCAGTAAAAGGTACAAGGGTATAGACATGCAAATGTGGAGAGAGATGGTGGAGTGATGGGCAGCCCCCCTGAAAAGCGCCCAGAAAGCAGTTGGGGGGTTCGGTGCCTTGCTCAAGGGCACCTCGGCAGTGCCCAGGAGGTGAACTGAGTCCACATAATTCAGTATGCAGATAACGTTAACCTCATTATCAATCTAATAACCATTTCTCTTTTACTTCTGTGGAAGGTGCTGAATAACGGCATGATAAAGATGATGTTTCTCTCTTTTAGAAGTTCACAACAGTCTAAATAGTACACACCGTTACCGTGACGTTTCCCCTCTGGTTTAAGCTTTCATGTCCTCAGACATTGTTTGAGCTGCTAGACAGAATGTCATACTATGAAAGCAAAACTGTCACCGTTGAGTTCTTGAAAAGAAATAATCAGTTTGTAAGTTTGTGTTTATTAAAAAAATAAATGTAAAACATACTTTCTTCCTTCTCCTACAGCCTGTCAGTGCAGTCATGTGGGGAATAACTGCGACGCCAACACAGGACAGTGTATCTGTCCTCCAAACACCATCGGCGAGAGGTGCGACCGCTGTGCTCCCAACCACTGGGGCCATGATATCGTCACCGGATGCAAGGTACACCACAGAATAAAGCAATTACACAAGAATGACTCTTTAGTAGTGTACTTGGCGTTTCAGAGGACTTAGTAGCAGCGATGCAGGTGCTGTTCACCCTCACCCTCTTATTCCTAGTGTGATGGAGAAATAAAAACCATGTCCACAGTCAGTGTTAGTTTGTCCATTCTGTCTCATTCTAAGGTAACAAATACATCATTCCTATTTTCAGGTGATTATACTCTAATGAAAACATAATAATAATTGAAAACAAAAGCTTACTGCACCTGTGCCTACTGTAATTTGTTATTGCAAAGTAAACACAAACCATAAAATCAGCAGTATTTAAGTTTTAGTCACAGTTTTCACGTCTGATTTTCTTTTATAGCTTCTTTTCACCTGCTCTCACTGTCTCGTCCTCTCTTCGTTCGTTTCTGTGTGCTCCTTCTGTTTCCACCCATACGTTCTTTTATTATCTCTGTTTGCACAGCCTTCTCTTTGTATTCCCTCCTCTTTATCACCTTTTTATTTCTGTGACTATCATCCCCATCCACTCTCCTTCTCTCTTTCGTAACACGACTTTGTTCAAAGTGTTTAAAAAAGCAATTGTCTCGCACCGAAACCGTCTCACCAAAGGAGCCGCGAGGCAGCAATAACAGTAAACTATTAGAAGAAGCAGTAGACTATTAGCAATTAGAGGCGTGAACATGAAAGTACTGTATGTCTCAGTTTAACAACGGATTGAGCCAGAGGAGTACATCAGGGGGAAGTGGTACCAAACCAACGAAATGTACCAAAGTAAAACACAGCAAAGCAGAGAGGTACAACACAGGACAGAGCAGTTAGTGAAGTGCAACCGAACAGGTAACAAACTAGACCCGAGCAAAATAGATACACACATCTTCAGTGTGAAATGTTTCATTTATAAAAGGTGTGTAAGATTCAGGGGGGCGCTATTTACAGAAAATGGAAGAAACTGAATATAATATGTTTCTTTAGCGTATAATCGGCTGTTTTTGTTACCTCAGGATGAGCGTTTTATACCTACAGATGGAGTCCGCAGTGTTGAATTGCCATGTTTCTACATTAGCCGACCGAACACTGAATGGAGATGAGGCCTGTTGCATTTTTCACCTTGTCCAGCTACCGTAGTTTCTCTTTCTAGGAAGGTAACAGTGAGGCAACTCCACCACTAAATCCTGCACACTGAGATAAAGACAAGGTTGGAAACCCTGCAAAAAAAAAGCCATTTTCAACTCCAAAAACAAACATCAAGAAATAAAATATTACTGACAATCAACACATAAATGGTGAAAGACTGTTGTTGGCTCTTTATTGAATCACACTTACAATAACAAATATGTTCCATTCTGCAGCTTGGAAGCTGAAACCAGCTCCTGCTCGTCTCAATAAAGCATTTAGACCAATAACGGCAACAAGCGTAACCTCCGTCTTCATGTCTGTGTTTGCAGGAGTGTGGCTGCAGCGTGATCGGCTCAGTGACCCAGCAGTGCAACGTCAACACCGGCTGCTGCTTCTGCCGAGACTCCTTCAGAGGAGAGAAATGCAATGAATGCCAGATTGGATACAGAGACTTTCCCCAGGTGAATGATCCATATCAACGCCGCTAATATTACTATTATTGTCGTAAAGTGTGCTTTTTATTGTGATTGCGATAAGAGAGGAGGCACCGGAGAGAATCTCTGAGGGGATTTGATGATCGGGTGGTTTAGAGTCTGTGTGACTCTACTAGGACAAGGGAGAGAGACTTTCATAGACATGAGAATGCTGTTATTGTGGATTTTATAAAGCATAAAAAGACTTCATAAAAGGATGCGTCCCCTGCCTGAGTGATAGAAGCCTAATCGTGTCATCACACCAGTGGTTTTCTTTAAATCTGCATGCAAGAACAGCTTACATATATATATATTTATATCTGTAAACTGAGGTTCCTCACTTGTAATGAGTAGATGAATAACATGGCGTACATAAAATATAAATAATAAATCTGCCAGATAAAGACTACAGGAAACTGGAATAACTCAGAGTAGTGACATTATTTACCCTTGAATTTTCCAAGGCCGTCAGTTTGATTTGTCTTCTCAGTTTGAAGGCAGCAGGTTTTCTTTTAATTAGACTTCAAAGCGAACGTTCGTACAATCACAATCAAATATCCTATTTAATTTTTTTTGCTTGATTGTGAAGTTTCAAGGTAGAGAAATGGTTTGGAAACAGAATAAAAAAACAGCTCTCCTGTGTGTGAAGTCAGTGAAAATTCAAGGTCTTTTTGGAACTCAGTTCAGAACAGTCAAAAACTGGACAACTTTGTTTGTCTGAACTTCAGTCATATTTCCGCTGATGTGGGAGTGAGAGAATAATGGCAACATTTTCATTTTCAAGTTTAATGGTTTGGTGAAGCATAAAGCCAGGACACACTCTGCTAGCTCCTCTCTGCAGCCTGTTATATTGTCGATAACCGAAGCTTGGCGTCGTCTGCCTCCACGTTTCTCCCCACAGTGCACCCAGTGCGAGTGTAGCATCTCAGGATCGGACAGCCAGACCTGCGACCTGGAGAGACAAGTGTGTGCCTGCGCAGACCGAACTGGAAAGTGTAGCTGCAAGGTACGGCATACACTCGCAACAATGCACACGTTTTTACACCTTTATTTATTCACTTTTCTGCCTGTCAGCTTTATTTACAAAGTGAATTTTCACTAGATTATCGACAGGTCTCTGCTTCAACATGAATCACTCTTGCATATGAATAAACTCTGGGCTGTCATTAGCTTTTGTTTCCAACTAGAAAAAAGAAGACAGAATCTGATCAGGCTCAGTTTATTGTCACTGGATGTTTTCCAGATTAACTGAGTTTATCTCATTTTACGATACAATACAATGTCTGCTGACGTTCAGCCGAGCAACTGTAATTTTCATTAAGTCTGTACTATCTGTGGTTGTGAATCATAGCAGGGGATGATAGTTTAGATCAATGTCAATGCTCACGGTTTCTCTGAAAGTGTATCTTTTTTATATTATGTTTGTGTTAGTGTGTAATTATTTCAGTAAATATAATACAGGCATCTCTGCGTGGTGGCCTCCATATGCACACACACACATAGGTAGACAGATGAATAAATACATACTGTACATACTTAAATAAATCCACATATTGTGCTTTTTCTTCTATGTTGTCTATAAATAAGTTAAATGCATAATTACCACATTATCTGTGTCACAGTGACACAGTCACACACATACACAAACAAATTCACACACTCACCCATAGAAACACATTCAAAGCAGATGTATTTCACACCTCTGTGAGGATCCCTCTGACAAGCTGATCACATTATCGCTCACACACACCTCTCTCATCGACAGCTTGCTGTCACAGCTCACACTCGTGCACGTGCACGCGTACACATGAACACATGCACATATTCAGTGTATGACACACCCAGACTGTAGACACCCTGCTGTCACTGCTGAGCACATTATCCCACCTCGACCGGCGAACGCTAAAACAAAATGTTGGGGGCAAACGTGCACACACACACACACACACACATACACATACACACACACACACACACACGCACACAGTATTCACGGCCTGTAATGAGGCTTCAGATCACCGGTTGTCATCGCCACTTTGAACGAGTAGGAGGTTGACTGCCTGTCACTCAAATCATTCACCTGTCTCTCTGTCATATCTGCTGTCTGTAACATGTTATGCTGGTTACCTGTCTGTCTGTCTGTCTGTCTGTCTGTCTGTCTGTCTGTCTGTCTGTCTGTCTGTCTGTCTGTCTGTGTGTAGCTCTCAATCTATGTAAGTATGTGATGTACCTGAGTTTTCTCGTGGCTTTAGCAGCATCAGATATCACTAAAATCAAAGATGCGACATTAAAGATGTTCAAGATCAAAATGTGGCCTCAGTGTTTTAGATCATAACATACAAGTATCATGTACGTATCATGTAATAACTTCTGATATATTCTGATATTTGAGTGATCTAACAAACAGAATCTTACAAGTCACCAATGCCACCTTCTCAAATGTGAGGATTTCTCTGTTCGGTAACTTTCTTCAACCTGTGAACAGTTTTTTTGAGTGATTTAAAACAAATCAATTAGCTGAATGAAGTAATAATCTTCTCCTGATGAAACAAACACTAATAATAAAGAGTACTAAAGTTGATGTTTCCAAGTTTCTTCACTGTACCTTCACATTCCTCTGTTGTTCTCGATCCTTTCTCACTAACCTGCAGGACTTTTTTGACAGAACTCAACGTTAATTGGATGATGTTTTGTTGACAGCGCTGTAAGCCTTTTCTTAGCAGAGAGAAGGCCTAACACACAGACCTGTCCACAATCCCATTTTAGACCAGTCAGCTTTCTGCTTATTTACTCCAAATGTAAACAATTCAGCGCGGCGAGAGATATTTATTTCTAGCCCAGTGAAATAAAACGCATTCTCTGTGTGTATTGTAATCGCTAAAATACGTGACGTCTCAGTGCAGCCTACCTGTAAGTTAACAAAGTAGAAGACAACAAAGTATCACTTTATTAACGTAAAGAGTTACATCGTGTTTGTCATAACCGGGTCGATTTAGCTGCTTTCAAAGTCGTCACATGACTTTATTTCTTCACCATGTGTCTACTGAAACAGTTTTGTTATTAAGATGTGCTTACTCACCTGTGTGTGTGTGTGTGTGTGTGTGTGTGTGTGTGTGTGTCTCCTTCTGTTTGTTATTCAAGATAAACGTGGAAGGAGACAACTGTGACCGCTGTAAGCCGGAAACCTTTGGGTTGTCGGTGCGAAACCCGCTGGGCTGCAGCAGGTGTTACTGTTACGGACTGACGCAGTACTGCACAGAGGCACAAGGGCTCATCAGGATGTGGGTGAGTAGACATATCTTCAATTATTCTACTTGTTCCTTTCCCTGTTTGTTGTTTAACAGAGGCAGGTGTGAGTATTTGGCTGATCTGAATGACGTGCCATTAAATATATTGATTAACTAAAGTGACGGATGAAATGTTGCTCCGTCTTTCATCGTCCCAAACACTGATGATGTCACCAGTAACTTTAAAGAGCAGTCCGCGGTCTGTATAGTTTTCCGTGAGCTGTATTTACCGTACACGCCGTCTGAGCCAACGTCCTTGCTGAGGCAACACATTTGACAGCTGGCTGCCTACAACTGACTCTGCATTATGTCAATGTTGTAAGCTTCATGTTCTTCATTAATCATTATCTATGTATAATCAGAGCGTTTTCAAATATTTAAAGTCTAATGAATCTAATTTGACTTGATTTTTTTGGCCCCGTAGAAAATCAATGATGCTACTGAAGTAAGATTTTCTTTTTTTGGTGGGAAGGTGGGGAAGATAGATGATAAAAGATACACACTCTTGAGATGTTTATTACAGAATATATAGTTCAAGGCTGGATCCAAACATGGTTTTATCATTCAGACAGCCATTTGTATGTATTGTATGTGTGTATTGGCTACATTATGTGATGATTTCTATAGATCATAGATACCGGAAAAATTCTCAGTACTGAGAAATGTTGCTTTCTTTGTCATTTCTGCCTCAAGGAAGGTTAGGAAACACATTCTCTTCTGTCATTATTGTCCAAAATGTCAAAGAAGCTGTTTAGAAATCTTGCTTGCCTGAACTTTCCTGAGAAGTCTCTCTGTCTTCAGGACCAAATCACTCCAGTGATAGTCGTCTGTACATCCATGGGTACACTGCAAACAGGAACTGCCAACAGCTAATTCAGCACACTTTTAATGATGCCAATTTGGCAAGATGTAAACAAATGTAGATTAAAAATGTGGCTCAAAAGAGACCAGTAATGTTGGAGTGCTGATATTACAACGGGCCAGCTGTCCTCATGGTTTCATATTCATATTAGTTCTCAAACAGGCCTATATGTTGTTGCTGCATAAGAATAAGCTGCTCTCTTGTGTAACAAACGCAGAGAGCCACTTTAAAATACAAGGTTGCTGCTCTGGACAGGCTCTAAATTACAGGAGGACCACGCAGTCTGCTGAAAAACAGAAGATAATCGTAATTATCACTGAGGTTGGGGTGAAAAATTACCCACCTCCCCTAGAGGAATAAATCCAGTCTGAACTGGGCTTTACTGTAGTGTGTCGACAAACAACTCTGCCATCCACGATGTAGAACCGAAAGAGAAGATGCTGCTGATCAGGGTGGCTTTGCTTACTGGTGACCTGGTTGGCTGATAGGTCAGTAGAGCATGCAATAGATAAGTGGAGCCCTGTCTGCTGGATCACAAGGAAAACTGCTGCTGTGCTTATAAGCTGAATAAATTTGAATGTAAACAGGTCATGAAAGTTTGAATATTCGATTACACCACGTTCAAACAAATGTTGAATATAAGCAGCAGCCCTATTGCCGTGGAAGACATTTCACTTACAACCATAAATGCCTTTAGAATATTGTGCCAATTCATCCAATAGATATTGAGATATTTCTCTGGGTAAGGGTGCTCCATCAAAGTCAGTAGGCATCATCCTCCAGGAACTTTAAATGTTTCATTTCGTGGCAAATCATGCAGTGGTTGTTTGAGATATTTCAATCTGCACCGAAGAAGTGCGCCGAAAGATAGAGCGGCATTGTGATCTACGCAGTCGTGCTGTCTGGTAAACTACTACTACTTTTCTTGTTGGTCAGAGGTGACGAAAGCTCTTAGATGACAGAGTTGTTGTAGAAAAGTGTGGAAGCCAGGCTTTAAATTTCGGCTAGCCTGGCTTGTGTATCGATGGCTCAATACGAAACGAACGAAACGAGAGCGGACACCAGCTGTAAGTCAAAGACAGAGGTATTTAAGTGTATCAGACACCTTCAAACAGTCAGCCGGCAGCTTAGCAATCGATTGCCGAGCACGGCAGCCCATTTTTAATAAAAGGTCCCTTCGTCTCAGAAACGGTTGCCATCTGCGATAAACTGGCGTTACCGTGGCAACCGTAGAGTTTTTTTTTCTGATGGAGTGTGGCGAGAGGCTTCATTTGAACGACAAACATTCACTTCATTTATTGTTGACGGAGAGAGAGAGACAGAGAGGGAGGGAGGGAGGGAGGGGGAGAGCTGGACAGAGAGAGAGACAGAAAAAATAGAGTTTATTGGAAAGAGGGAGATTTTCTCTGAACCACTGAATCGTGAGATTACACTGAGTGGAGTGGGACACACACACACACACACACACACACACACTGTCTCGACGCCATACACACACCAAGACACTATACACAGTACACATACATACATACACAAACTTGCACTACATGGGATTACACAGAGGTTAGGGGAAAGGGACACACACACACACACACACACAGGATTTTTTGTGGTATTTATCTCTGATGGGAGAACAGTGTGTGTGTGTGTGTGATTAAATGACTATTTACTGGTTGTTAAATATTGCTGTGAAGATCTGCACTAATATAATACAGGGAAATCTATAAAGAACTGAGATAAGATGAAGGCTCTGATATGATATGAAGGAAAGTTAATCGCCTTCCAGAGGACTCGACTCTTGAAGAAGAGAAATGTTTTGCCCCGGGCAAATGTTAGTATTTTCATATTAGATAATTAACTGGTGATTTCAGCAGTCACACAGTGTTGAGCTGAGAGATAAAGGACAGAGGTGAGTGATCGGGACTAACTGTTAGCTCTAGAAATAAATACAAATAGTGAATGAACAGCTGCAGGTACATCAGATCTGTTTCTCAGATCAGACTGCGTGCAGTCTTATTGGCAGGTAATCGGATCAGATTGGTGTTCAGACTAACCTGTCTACACGAGTCGCCGTGCAGTGATGAAGGCGTCAATAACACAAACCAGCTTTCCAATGCAGAAGCGTGAGACGTGTTTATCTATTACCTCACCCTCCAAACAATCGCACTGTCAAGTAGCGTTCCAGACCAACTCCATAGCAGCAGCATGGACGCATTACAAGAGCTTCTATAAATCCAGACATGAGCAGCAGAGAATCTGCTCTGACGGACTTCACCACTCCTGGATGCGTGTTACGTTTCAAGCAACCACAAATGACAAATCCGATTTGAGTGGTCAGATCTTTTGGACTGAGTCACGTCTGTAGAAATATGTTTTGGGTTTCAAACAACCTTTGAATCTGATTTGCATTTAAAAAAAAAAATGTTTCATATTTTTTTTTTTGCTTTCAGACTTTCTAAAAATCCAACTGGTTGCAATCTGGGTATGTGATGTGTTATGTAATGTGTTGCTGTCACTGCTCCCATTCACCAACCAGGTGCAAAATTGTGCATTGCAGTTGTTTCCTTAAAGTTTTGTCCGAATGGCATAAATAAAAATTAAAAAAAAACATTTACATAACAGGCACCCATTTCTAAATCTTAGAAATCTGTAACTTCATCAGATAGATGAAGCCAGCCAGTGTGGCGAGAGGCTTCATCCATCAATCCATTAATCCATCATTTCTCACTCTGTACACTAACAAGCTACGAGGATTTTCTTCCTCTCAAGGTGCATCTCATACATATAGAGTGAAAATATCCCCCATGCCTGATTTCCATACCTTAGTATAACCAAGTTGTAGTAGTTTCTTAATTATTATTTTTATTGATAAAGCTCACATTTACTCATCCTTTTCTGACTTTGTTCCGGTTAGGGTTTGTATTAAATACATTTCAATGAAAAAACTAGCTACAGTGTATAAATGTTTTGAATTAAATTCATTTTAAGAGACAGAAATTGGCAATTTCCCACCGCACGTGCAACTGCCTCGTGTCTGGAGCTATAGTTACTTTATAGATTTCAGATTCTGTCCACTCCACCGCAGAGCGCTCTTCCATAATGCCTCAGATATTTTTTTTCACACAATATCAGCATATCAGCGCCGCTGGACTACAGCGACAGGCAGAGGGAAAGATCCAAACGCAGGCAGATGAATCTATTTTTAAATTGGTCCACTCAGCCACAACCCACAGTCAATAATAAACCCTGATATCATTCAAATCATATTGAAATATCAACACATTAAGCAGGAGACGGTGGAGAATGAGAAAGAAAGGGCTGGATTTTCCTACAGGCTGCCTGAGTGATAACTCGAAATGTGATTGACAGAGCAGGGAGGAAGAGAGAGAGAGAGAGTGACACCATCAGTTTGAAGTTATATTACGAATGCAAAGACGTTAACGTGAACCGACTTTGACCATTAATACGGAAAATAATCAATAAGCAACTGAAAAAAAGCAGCAAACGTCGGCGTTACCTATCAGAGAAATCAAAACCGTGTCAACTTTAGAAAGCGCTGGCTTGGTGATCGTCTTATCACCAGCTTGACCTGGGTCCTCTTATTGAAACAAGGTGAACTACAGTCTGAGCACCAAGTAATAGATAGCAGGAAGGTCACTTTGTGCTGCAAAAAGAATAAAAAAAAGCTGATTTATTTTGTTCACGCCTTTTTTAATACCATATCTGAAATGTCACACATTTGTGCAGGTACATGCAGTGCATAATCACACATTAAGCTGTTCAGGACTAAAGCTGAGGGAGTGAAGGTGTTTGGTTACACAAGACATGCTGTGACTGCAGCAGCAGGATCGCTACTAAATGCCATCATATTGAGCTGAAGAGTAAAGATCATCGAGTGTTTAATAGCAGATGATTATCCTCAGACTTGAAATGACAAGAATTTCTGTACTATACTATATTTTTCATGACAGATGTTTTTTTGTGAAACATGTGGCGTGACAGTATTTGGAGACGAGAAGGCATCTGGTCATGTTCCAATCAAATGTTTGCATAAAAGGTGCCAGTTGTGAGAGCAGCATAAACCCATCCTCATTAGTCAGGATAGATGAGAGACGTTGTCTGTAACAAAATGTGAAAGTTAGAGAATGACTCGGGTGGAGCGTTGTTTGACTCAGGAGGCCATTTAAACTGATCGTAGTACTTAGGGCAGCAGCATATACAGTACGAACAGATTCCAAGGAAGTGTCTGTTCAGTTTTTTGGGATCAACACACCATCACATCAATATTGTCCTGACTGTTTTGTGTCCTAGTTAACACTGAAGCCAGAGCAGACGGTGCTCCCCCTGGTGGACAAATCCAACACTATGGAGACGAGGAGAGGAGTGAGCTTCCAGCACCCCGAGATCCTCGCTCACTCCGAGCTGATCACCTCAACTCTCTCTGAACCGTACTACTGGAAACTGCCCGAGCAGTTCAGCGGCTCTATGGTAGGAGCTCTCCCTCCTTTGACTGATTGTGTTGTTTTGTCATATATATATTTTTGTGTTTTTGTGACGTGTCCACTTTTAGTCGACTAGGCTTTAATTGGATCAAAAAAGTTAATAGATCATTTTTTAAATCCCAAATCGAGCGTAGTTGTGAAATCAGTACAGCCTTGGTAATCAGTTCTTCTTTCTTTAGATCACAGCCTATGGTGGCCAGTTGAAATACGCAGTGTACTACGAGGCCAGAGATGAAACCGGTCCTTCCTCCTATGAGCCTCAGGTCATCATCAAGGGGGGTCCTAACCGCAATGTCTTGATAACGCGCCACATACCGGGACTCCAGATTGGTCAGCTCACCCGCCACGAGATCGACATGACAGAGGTGCAGTGAGGCTTTTGGATGAAAGTGGGATATTGAAAAAATGAATGGAAGAAATATTTGTGTTATGACTTTCAGAAATAACTTCTGTTCGATAGCAACAAATATAGATTGTACTTATTTTTGGCGAGCTCTTTCTGTCAATACAAACAGGCTCTGTTTATTACATTGGTAATAGACTGCAGTCGTAAAATTGATTTGTCAGTGTATTTAGTGTTTCTGTGTGTGTGTGTGTGTGTGTGTGTGTGTGTATACAGCATGAGTGGAAGTACGCAGATGGTCGGTCCATGACTCGAGAGGACTTCATGGACATTTTGTTCTATGTGGACTACATCCTAATTAAGGCATCGCATGGAAACTTGATGAGACACAGCCGGTAAAACACACACACACACACACACACACACACACACACACACACAGTGGCCTGCACCCCCACACAGTGTGGTCCAACATTAAATATGCAGTTTGATAGCTGAATAACGGATAACCAGTGGGAAAACCTCCATTTGCATTTGTATCTCATGCTGTATAATCTTTATTAGATATCATTGCCACAGCTGAAACATTAAGCCTGCTGCAAATTATGATCATAGTTCACTCTGGATGTCGTATGTGACACTTACATGTGTGTATGCTCATTGACTTATCTCTCTCTCCCAGTATTTCAGAAATCAGTCTCACAGTGGCCGAGGAAGGCAGACCAACCAAAGACAGCGAGAATGCACATCAGATAGAAAAGTGCGATTGTCCACTCGGATATTCTGGACTCTCCTGTGAGGTGAGCTCACGACTACACACGAGTACGCACACGGTAACTTTTCCGAAAGGTGTTTCTGGAAACTTTGATACAGGTAATCAGTTGTTGTGGCAGTCAGCAGGTACGTACTTCCACAGCATGTACAAGTGACTGTACTAAAGTTTTCTGAATCTTTTGTTCGTGTTTTTAGAGAAATGTGTCTACAGTAATTGAAAAAAAAGTGACTTTAAACAGAACGAGCAGGACATTTTACAGTTGAGAAAATAACTTGTCAGTGCACTCTGGTGGACAAACAAGAAGCCCCGGCTCTTTCTGTAAAGAGCTTGCGACTGATGGCGTTGGCAACCATGCAAGGTGCCAAGTGCTCATCAGTTTTAGGAGCTAGGTATTCATACGCCGACGGCACAGTCTTCCGGAGTAATTTGGGGTTCAGTATCTTCGACATGCAGGCCAGGGTTCGAACTTCCGATCATCTGATTAGTGGACGACCCGCTCTGCCTCTGAGCCACAGTAGAGTTTACATGTTTTCCCCTTGTACTATGTTCCCTGTTCATCTCAAGGTACTCCTGCTTCTCCCACAGTCCAAAGACACGCAGGTTAATTGGTGACTAAATGCAAGTGAATAGTTGTTTGTCTTTATGGCGACTTGTCCAGGGTGTACCCCATGTCTCGCCCAATGTCAGCTGGGATTGGGATTTACAGAAGATGGATGAATGCATGGATGGATGGATAGTCTAAAATTATGTTAAAAAAAAATAATATGTCAGTAGAAACTTAAAGACAAGTAGATCAAGAAGATCAACATAAAAATGAAGCACTTAAGTTTGTGTAACTGACTTAGTTTGTAATAATTAGTGTGATAAAAAAAACAGCCAAAGGCAGACGACATCAAAAGTAGAAAATGTGTTTTTGTTTTCTCGTCGTAATGTCTTTGATATTCATACAAGTATTACATTACATTGAAAATATTCCACGAACAAAATGACCCCGCATTAATATTGACACGCCGTGCTCAAGCTCAAACCCAACATTTTGATTCTAACACCACAAACATGAATTCACAGAGCGAGCTGAACTCTGTCAGCGCTCCGAGGAACGAACGCTCTTTGTCTGCCGCCTTCACACGGACAGAATGTAAACACGGAGGTCACACACTCTGCTCTCAATAGTATCTCACAAGTTTCCAATTTACATTTACTTCAGAGTTTTAAGCCTCTGTGTCCCCTTTCAGACTTTTTTTTTTTTTTTTTTTTCTGCTTTGCTTAGCCGGGATTAAGCCTCACTGAGCGTCTCTTCACTCAGCTGTGATTTTGTCAAAGCAATTGACTTTCAGCTGCGTCCGGCTCCTTCTCTTAAGCCACAGAAAGCATAGTGCGGTGACTCAATCTTTAGTTTAATGAGGATTTGGTAGAGACAGCTTATGATACACAGAGGCAAACAGTTCTGGGGCAATTCTTGTTGGATGGCGGCGCCTGAGAGAGTCATTTAGGTATTATTGTGTTAATCTCAGTGGAATACACGAGTTGCCAGCAAACTTTTAACTATATTTTTCAACCTCTGTTTCACTTTGTCGCCTGCTACTTTGAGTGCGGAGGAGCGGCCATCTAGATTGCCTTGCAAAAAAAAAAAAAAAAAAAGATCTGTGTACATAATTTAAAAGCTACAGATACTGTTGAAAAAGTGCCAAATGGAAGCCAAAAAGCAAACGGTAGCTAAACCTGAAATGTTCAGGTCGTGGAGGGCTCGGCTGACAGATGGGCATTCTATTTGTAGCCGCCGTCGTTGTTAATAAAGTATTTTTAAACGGGCGTTTAGCGCTAGCAGAGGGAACAGATGGCTCTTTAAATGGACTCCATTAATTATTACTGAACAGGAGAGAGAGGGAGAGAGAGTTACCTTGCTGGTCTGTGTGTGTGCGGCGAGGGGGTATGTAAGGGTGTGTGCGCGCGTGTGTGTGTTCAAAAGTTACTGAAGGGAATAACTCTTAATTGTGTGTGTGTGTGTGTGTGTGTGTGTGTGTGTGTGTGTGTGTGTGAGAGTGGTCAACAGTTGCCCAGAGAAATAACAATTAGGGATAATTATGTGGGTCCATGTGTATAGTTGTGAGAGTGTGTGTTTGTGTGCATCTGTCTGTGTATGTGTGTGTGTGTGTGTTCCAGTATCACGCATAGTGTGGGAACAAATAACAAATGCTGTCAGGACCTCAATCTCGTCTTTATGTCTTTCACCTTTGCTAAATCACTGCTTTTATTATCTGTCTCATTCTCTGTCTGTCCGTCCATGTGTGCAGGAGTGTGCTGCTGGATTCTACCGCCTTCGCCCCGGCAGCCTGGCATCTGCTCCAGCGTCCAGGGTGCCCACCGCTGCCGGTATGGGCAGCTGTGTTCAGTGCCAATGCAGTGGGCACTCTTCCACCTGTGACCCTGAGACATCCATATGCCAGGTAAATGAGTGTGTGTGTGTGTTGTGTGTGTGTGCTGCCGCTGGAGACCCTCATACAGCCATATGCCAGGTAGCTTTTGGAGAAGAGAGAGAGAATAAAGTGTGTGTATGTGTGTGTCGAGAGGAATGTCAGGCGCCGTAATTAGCTGTGCAATAATTAACGACCCCAGGCTTATTCATATTTCGTGTAATTTCCTCTCCCCTGGATCTGACCCAAAGCTACATCCTTACTTTTAGAAAAGAGGGGAGAAGGTCATCTTAAGATATACAATTGTAAAGAAATCTCACCTGCAGAACAGAAAATATATTCAACAGGTGGATTCAAGTCAGCTGATGAATGATTGATGCAGAGGGTGAAGCGGTTGTTGTGATCGTGTATGTTTGCAGGATATTCCGCCTGCGTGTCTTCTATAGATCCAACTGGTGACCTGTGTGATGAATCCTGAAACCAGTTAGTCACTTCCAGCCTTTTTCACAATCTGGTCATTTCTGTAGCGAGCCCCCCTATCTGAAGACTTTGACCCTTAGGGAGCGGCAGGTCACATGCCGCCCACAGGTCATCACTGAGATTTGATCTGTACAAAAACCCTGGCAGATTGAGACAACACGACTGTTTACAGAGAAAACTCAACTGAGAGTCATTTTGGACCTTTGATGAGGAGCCGTTTAATTACGTGGCTCGATGTGGTTAGAATACCACAAACTCTGAAAGATGCTGGCAGCTCCTTTTTCATGAGTCCCTTTGCAGAAAATTGACAAAAATATTAGTTTTTTTTGCACGTGGACATAATGAAATATGACGGTTACTTTATTTCATTTAATAACTGCAGCAATATTACAACTGTCCTTTCTGGAAAGAGGAGTTGTAAACCAATAATACCGCCAAACATCCGAATGCAGCCTCATTTTTTTGGGCGAGTGCCATGTCAACTTTCATATAAGTGTCACTTACTTAATTGGACATTGTATTTCTCTTATAATAATAAAAAAAGTCAGACTCAGTTGTTAAAATTCTTAAAGAAACGTCCTTTCGGTTTCAGTTTCATGCAACAGTGCAGTCATGATGGACAAACGTTGGCTCCAATCAGCCGAGCGTGTCCCTTTACACTTGACAATAGTCGTGCTCCAATTTAAATCGCAACGTCGCGTCGTCTCTCCTCCGGTGTTCTCTCCTTTCTAATTATTTTCTATTGTTTTATTTTCTCTTTCTCAGCTATTCACCTCCTCTCCTCTGTCTTTTATCCACTCTCCTTTCTTCCTTACTTCCTTCTCTTCGTATTCTCATCCCCTAAATTTTCTTCCCTCTCATCCTCAATTATGTATTCACTCATCCTTTGTCTTCTTTCATCCCCCCGCCGTTCTCTCTGTCTTTTACTTTCAGTTCAAACCCCTCTTTCGTTCTCACCTTACCTTATTTTCTCTAGTTTTTTTTTTTCCAATTTCCCCCCTCCCTCTCTTCTTGTGTTTTGATTTCTGTCGCTCTGTCTCTCTCTCTCTCTTTGTGCCTCCCAGCCATTTTTTTCTTCCCCCCTCGCCCGTTTCCATCTCGCTCTCCATAACGGCGTCATTAGCATTTTCTAACCGAGCGGCTAAATTGAAAATGCTAAACGAGTTTGTTTCTGTGGTGATTAGCAGTAACGAGGAACACAGGAAGTTAATGGAAATGACTTGCCTCGTTAGGAGGCGACTTCCTGTTACACTGATTGAAGTTTCCCATTTTCAAAGAAACAAGACGAACACATAAGACAGAACCCTGGGGGATATGAAGAGGGTAGAGCTTTGTGTTCGCGTACAGTTGGTAACATAGTTCACATTGTGTGTGTTTGTGTGTGTGTGTGTAGAGTGTGTCCATATTGTGGAAATTGACTGTGTGTTTATATAAAAACACAGTATTTTGGCATATTATCTGCCAGAATACAAGTTTGTGTGTGTGTGTGTGTGTGTGTGTGTGTGTGTGTGTGTGTTAAAGCTGTATAATAACCATAGCCAAAAATAAGCTGAAAATGAACACAAACATCTCTAGACATGAAAATATTTTGGATATATTCATGGTTGTGTGTGTCAGTGTACCCCTGTGGCTTTCCTCATAACAACAGGTGAGTGAAATCCTGCAAAGTAAATGAGTATTTTAGATGGCCGGCTCTTGAGGAAGGAAGCTTATTAAACTCTTTGACGTGTGAGATCGCACCTGTCAGCAAACAGCTAGCCGGCCGCTGCTATGCACAGGTCTCATAGCACCTCATCATGCAGTGGAGTGGGACCGGGTCCAAAAAACGCATTCATTAACCGTATGTGGATGACTACATTTCCTATC
Source organism: Larimichthys crocea (assembly GCF_000972845.2). Taxonomy (NCBI): domain Eukaryota; kingdom Metazoa; phylum Chordata; class Actinopteri; family Sciaenidae; genus Larimichthys; species Larimichthys crocea. The sequence goes on from NC_040021.1 coordinate 5,682,980, forward strand.
AGAAAATAGTCCAGTCTAGATATTTCTGTGCATGTGAAGGCCCCTAGAATGCCTCAGAAAACTGTGGGTGGTGAAAAGAAATGAGTAATGACTTTCCCCACTGCTCCGGCAGAGATGCTCAGCACCGCAGAAGAAGCTGCAATCACACATCTCTCCCAGTGTCCGAATGTGTGAGTCTGAACGCATGTTAAGACTGTAACTGCTCAATCCGAATTTTTCCTGGACAACAAAAGCCACGTGATGACCGTGTTTCATCTATGTGTCTCGGTATGAAAAAAGACGAGCAGCGAAGAGAGTCGAACTGAGTTTACCTTTCTGTCAACACGTTGTTAAACACTTTGAATCTACCACCTCACAGCGAAACACACACACTGATCAAAAGTGCTACTATTATCCAAGAATGTGACAGCGGGTAATGATAGCAGTGTGTCATTAATTATTTTTTTAGACTCTTCATCTGATGTCTGGTGTAAATCAAACCAGTGGTGCCAGGATAATTATCACTACTCACCAAAAAAACAAGCCTCCCCAGTGCCATTTTGTCAGTAATCAAGGAGGGGATGATGTGTGACCCCCCCGTCTGACGTCTATTCAATTACTCATTGTCGAATCGAGACAAGTAGACACATACAAGAGATTGTACACAGCTCAACGGTGTCTAATAATGTCCTCCGATCTTTGATTAGAAGATCTGAAATATGCAGAAATAATTTTCATTGTGCCACTGGCAATATTCAAATGCAACATGCAGATAAAAGTGTAGCTTAACTGCTGTTAATTTAATTTGAAAATTAGTTTTTTTAAAGATGAAAGGCTTACTGGATAAGCAAAGTTTTTTTATTTTTTTTCTAATTGTGTTAAAGCTGCCTACATTATGCTCACATAATCACACTCTGCATTTAAAACCAACCACACACACACACACCAAGAACTCAAGTCGGCTGGAGGATGATGGGAATTTAACACCTACACATCAGGGTTGTGGTGTCGTGGTGTGGTTTGGTTTGAGAATGAATGGCAGTCATATTCAAAGCAACTTTATTAATCCCACTGGGGGCAATTTGTTCACAACAGCTCCTCTACTTGCTACACAAAACACAATAACACACCGTAGATACAAACAAGTAGATGATACAACGGAGCTACGTGTGGAAGAATCTATAAATCATTTGATAAATAAACTTGCTAAGGTCAATAAAGAAGATCAGGTAAATCATTCACCGACGGTACCAATGATGAAGAAAGGGAATGAATGATTTTGAGTAGTTTTAAGAACAAGAGCAAATCCAGAAGAATCCAGAATACTTACTGCTTCATGGAGGACTTGTTGTTCATAGAAAGAATTGAGATCTTTTTGTTTCGCTGCAGTGATCTTTAGAAAAGATTTGAACAATAGCATTCAGACTTTTCCTGTCCTTCACTGTATGACCAGCAGATGAAATAAAATGTCAGGAGACTCTCAAAAGATTGATAAAAAACGACAGAGGATGACAAGACTGACAGAAAATTAATTTAGTTTGAGAAGTAGGGTGAATTCTCAGTTGTACAATAGATTCAATGTTCACATCAAGTTTAAGGTTATCATCAAAAACAGTATTTCTACATTTTCATCAGGTGTGGCTGGCCGCATCTCTTTTATATCTAATAATCCGACGAGAGGTTCCTCGTGTTTACATACATTTAAATCCAAGAAGCTGCAGCGTCCTCACGAGTGTAACATTAATTCCATGTGTGTGTCTTCGCGTGGGCAGAACTGTCAAGACAACACGGAGGGTGATCGCTGTGAACGCTGCGCTCCGGGATTCTACGGGGTGGTCCGCGGTTTCCATGACGACTGTAAACCCTGCGCCTGTCCCCTCACCAACCCAGAGAACAAGTAAAGTTTCTGTGTTTAGTATCATAGCATTAATCGTGTATCATGCTGTGATTCCCTGTGATATGTTCTCTATCTCTTTCTGTGTTCCAGTTTCAGTCCAACCTGTGTAGCGGAGGGAATCAATGAGTACCGATGCACCGCTTGTCCTGAGGGGTATGAGGGTAAATACTGTGACAGGTAAGACACACACAATGAAATCACAGTATTCCTAGAATTAATTAATCAAGACATTTTAACAGACTTCGATTGAATCATGTTCCCAAGACAAGTGTTTTAGCAGCAAAGGCTTCATTCAGAAATGAACCATAGTTGTAAACTCTTTCCCTGTCCAGGTGTTCTACCGGTTACCGTGGTAACCCGCGGATGCCAGGCGGCCGCTGCGAGGAGTGTAAGTGTTCCCCGTGGGGGGCGTTGCCTGGACCATGTGACCCTGTCACAGGCCAATGCCGCTGCAGGGTCGGGGCATCTGGGACGTCGTGTGACCAGTGCATGGAGAGGCATGTGTGTGGACCAGCTGGGATCACCTGTAAGACTAACACTTTTATTTAATCTGTTTTTGTTCATTCAGTGTGTCTGCGGGTTAAAACAGCTGCAGGTTTTACTGGACACACATCTAAAGAATAAGGAGTCTTAGTGCCAATAATTTAAATAGACGATAGACAGGACTTTTTGACTAATCAGTAACATCAGAAGCTTCAGCAAAAGAACCAAAGAACTTAACTTTACTACACTAGATCATGATTTCAGTCTTTATTTAACGTGAACCTACAGACCACCCTCTCTCTTTCTTCTATTGTCTTCCATTTTCTCCGGTGGCCCATCACCCCGGTACCTGATGTTGTGACTTTTATTTTATTTTGGTGAGGAAATGCAAATGAGCAGCCCCTTTCCTCCTGTTGCCAAGGGCGACGGGAGGATTGTGGCAGAAGTCTGATTCAAGTCATTTAGAAAATAATTTCAGTGTCATTTGGAGCTAATTTAAACTTAATATGACCATAATGGCGGGGCCAATTTGGTGCCATTAGCATGTCTAGAGGTAAGAGAATATAGAAGAAAAGGTCGAAAGACGGAGGCTGATGTGAAATTGCCGCCGTCAGGTCAGAGAGGAAATTGCTTGTTCAGGTCTTTATGTGTTCAGACACAAAACGTGTGTTCATAAATTGGCAGCGCGAGGGCTGCAGTGCACCCTGACTCCACACCGGTTGCCTCTACGTCCAGACATAATCACAAGTCCTGATGGTTTACATAGAGTGGAGCCATCAGACGGCTGTTCACTTGTTGAGGCGTGATTGCACTCTGCGCTTCGCCTCTGCTCTTCCTCCCATTCTATTAGACACAACCGAGCAGTTTGGGAGTCGGCGGTCTTGAATGAGAGATATTCAGGTAGCTCTCTCCCGTCTACCATGTAACATCATTTGCATTGAAATACAGCTAAATTTCAAGATGCACTATCATGGGTACTGTCATTCACCTGAGAGTTTATGTTCCCAGTCATGTGCTGTATTTAGTATCTACATCATGTCTAGATATGATCGAGCTAAGCTACACTTTAGTACAACCTAAAGGCAGATTTACTTTCCCCCCTGCCAGCATTAGACACATTGTGTCAACAACCCAACCTGGACAAAAGTTACTAGACTCATGATGTTGACATGATGCAGGTTGGATCACAATAAACATAAAAAGATACAGAAACAATCATGATGCCAAAAACAAAACAAAGTACGAGAGAAGCCCTGCCTGCAGCTGGACTCAAAAACTATTTCCTAGATGATCCTGAAGATTAAACCAAACTTTAAACAGCTGTAAGTTACTGTATACGGAACACAGGTGTGTATTATTAAACTTGTATGTTGTGCATGAGTGTGTGAATGTCTGGTGTGATAAGCCATGCCTAAGATATAGCATAACACAACATCCACTGGGGTTTACTTCAGACCTTTGCGGGGCTTCTCGCTTCTTTGGGAATATATGGGCATGGGTGGCACCACAGGTTAACTTGTTACAGCTCTGACCAAAAGCCTGTGGACTTTGTGTTGAATAAGTGTGGCTTCAAAACTCAAATCCTTGAAGTGAAACATCTTCTCAAACTTCCACAAAGAGACGGGAAAACCAACCAGCGCCACAGAGAGCAGACAGTGATGGAAGTGAGGCTTTTTGTCTGCAGTCGCACCTTGTAGCTGCGTGGTTCAAGCTGTGTGGAAGTCAGTGGATACTTTGTCACTGGGATTCTTGAATGGCTCGGCTTTGACAAGCTGCTATTCACTCTCACATACAATGCACTGTACACTTACTGTACCCGCGTGTTAGTGTGTATGCATGTGCCTGCATGAATGCTTTAGTGTATTTGTGTGTTTCTGGTTTTGTCAGAGATTGATAGAGTAGAAACTGTTTTTATTTTATTTAATTTATCTTTGATTTCCCTTGTCAGAAATTTTAATTTCTGCAATAAATCAGCCTCGGGGCTATAAGAGAGAAGAGAAATTCACACACACAGGATACAGAAAAATGTGTATGCTCGTGTCGTGGAGTGAATTCCCTGGCGTGTGCTTGCTTTTAGTGTGTGTGTTTTTAGCCCGAAGTGTGTGCTCATACAGTAATAGGTGCTTTTTTGCCTCTCTGTGCTGAATTTCATGCATCGGCAGCCCTGTCTCTCTGATGCCAGAGTCACTTAAACACAAAAAACACAAGCAGTCACCGCGATCACACACTGATGTGCGAATAACACAGAAACACACATTCACTATTAAAAAAAAAGGACAACACATGAATTTCTTTATTTTTCACACACACATCTGTACACACACACACACATCTGTACACCTCTCTCGTTGACTGAGTCGGCCTCATTACACACTAGCTGAGTCTCACTGTGTTTTCTATCTGTTCCTCCAGCCTGTGATGATGAGTGCTCGGGTCTGCTGATCAGTGATATGGACCGCTTGTATCGCATCATCACTGATGTCACTCTGACCACGCCCCTCCCACCACCTTATAAGATGTTGTACCGCTTCGAGAACATGACGGAGGAACTCAAGGTAAAATCTCTACATCCAGCGTCTGCCTGGTTGAAAACGATGTTTTCTATTTAACTCATGTCTGAATTTGAAAAGATGTTGATACTTCCAATAAAATTAAAGTTCCAGTGTTTCAGATTTAGCACTTTATTTACAGAATATGGCAGAAATGGAATATAATATGTATAACTAGTTGTCAATAGTTCATTAGTAGGGATGTAGCGATACACTCAACTCACGACTCGATTCGGTTCACGATTTTTTGTTCACGATACAATTTTATTTAATTTTTTTTATCTAAATGAGCTACAGACAAATTATGACCAAATAAAAGTATCTTTTTATTTGTAGGAAAAAAATCTCGGGTGCTTTCTTTACAGAAACTCTCAAACAGTTTGTGTTCTCTTATATAAAGTGCAACTTACATGGTCATCACGAGGTCGTGTAACGTTACTTTGCTTTGGATAATATGCTGTTGCATGTTGCAGTCTCTTGCAATATTTACATGCTGTTTTTGGTTTTGTCTGTCCGTTTCTCACGGTTGTATTTGTGTATATAGGGAATCCAAAATTCTCCACACAAATGATTTCAAACTGCTCGGTGCGTCCTCTGTTTCAAAGCACTAGCCAGAGGAACATTGTTATGAACATCTTGTATGGAGCTTGTTTTCAGAATCACATCTTCATTTTTCTTTAATTACCTCCTCCTCTAATACAAATCACCATTTCTGTTCTGCATTGTCGACAACATGATGCACACTGAGCTGTTAAACCTGATTAACATTTAACCAGGTTTCCACTACAGTATATTGTGAGTAGTTATGAGCCGCGGTTTCATTAGCATTTCATAACTTTGTTCTCACTGTTGAACTATGTTATTACTGTTTGCTGTGACACAATTAAACTATATTGAGTTTTATCAGGTTTGTTTTCTGTTTGAATCTTTCTTTTCCTTTTTTTGCCTCCTGCTCTGCTTTGCTCATCCTCGTCTTTTCAGCTCTACAGCACAGAGCCAGGCAGTTCAAAAGCCTAGCCCTGGGCCAGAATGTGTCAGACATTTCTCTATGTAATTCCTTCATCTCTCTGTTTCTCTCTCCTGCAGCACATGCTGTCACCTCAGAGAGCTCCAGAGAGATTACTGCAGCTGGCCGACTCCAACCTGGGATCACTGGTCGTTGAGATGGACCAGCTGCACAGCAGGGTACAGACACTCGTGTTTTTCTTTTGGCTCGCCTTTAGTAGTCTGTGTCATTGTCTGCCTTCCTTTCTCTCTCTTTATCCTCCTTTCACCCTTATTTTTCTGTCCGTCTCTAACATAACGAGATGGAGCAAATACAGACCGTCGCAAGGAGCGAGATCATAGTCTAACATTTATATACAAAGCAAAGACGCAAACTCCTTTAGCAAGCTGTGCATTGGAGCCATTGTGCCGGTGGTCAGTTTCAGCATGCTGACTGACAATAAAAGCAGCACAGAAACCACTTCAGACACTCCGACATGTTGTCAGAGTGATCAGCTAACCAGCAGAAGAAAACAGAATATGAAATGCGTTGGGATTGTTTAGTCTGCAGAGGAATTAATCATGGACAAATTATGAAAAAGTGGTCCCCGGGGCACCAAACCTGGGTTAATCTGTCAGGAGCCTCGGGCTAAAATGAAACTGATGGGCCCCCTCTGTTCCTTTTGCAATATGCAACACTACCTGGCCCCACATTTGTAGCGTGGTAATCTTATCAAACACAAATTAATTTAGCAAAATGTAATATAAAAGCGCAAAACTGATCTAATGAAAGGTTCGGAACAGTTTTTTTGGCATATTGATCCTCTTCATGACAGGGCCTCGGGATTAGGAAATAAAGCCGTCACCTGTAGAGTTTTCATGCTCATAAGCAAAATATCTGTTTACGTTTACTTGTTTATGCCACCAACAATAAATCAGCAGAATAACCATCGGTGAGATGTAAGTAGTGGTCGAAAACTCCAGAGATTAACAATTCAATGTCAATCCGTAGTATATTTCATTTAACTTTTATGGTGCATATTCCTTCAGTCTAATAAAATAATAACAGAATATGAAAGCGACCGCCCCAAACCAGGGTCTCTTAGGCCCCTGGCCCTGTGACTGGTATTTAGGAATCCATGCATGCTTGAAAGTATTTCAACAATTTTAATGTTTTTTTTAAATGAAACATATTTAGTAAATGTCTATTTAAACTTTTAGTTTTTACTTTACAATCTTTGGAGTTACAGTTATGTTGCTAAGGCGAGTTGAGGGGCTCTACAAGTGCCAAGTGGAGAAAAACAATATTCACATTTTCGCTGTCAAGCTACACCCTTTTAGAAACCGGGGCCTTGACATTTGTTGACAGCAATGCTATCACCCACAACCCATCACACACACGCATACTCACTCACACATCTAAAATGATATAGCATGGACTTGTCAGGTCACAACAATAATTACCTGTTCTTTCTTTCGGTGTGTGTGTGTGTGTGTGTTGGATTCAGTGTTTTCATGTCTGTCAAGGATTCATCCATCTCCCGTGCTAGTGGTGTGTGTGTGTGAGGGTTAATGTGTGAGTTTGTGTTTTCTTTTTATGTCAATAATTCATCCCTCTCTCTGTTTGTGTGTGTTGTGGCATGTGAGCGCACACAACACAACGAACAAGGAAAAACAGAAGGTAAACAGACTGAACTGCACACACAGTCACTAATATCGATTGGGCGTATGTATTGCCATCATCTTCTGTCATTCTTTCACACCCTCAAGGTCTCCTCCCTCTGTCTTTTCCCTTCCTTCGTTAGAAAGAAGTCAGTGTGTTCACTTATTCAACACTTGTTTATTATTTTATATGTGTGTGTGTGTGTGTGTGTGTGTGTTTGTATAGGCCACTAAGGTGTCTGCTGACGGAGAGCAGGTTGAGGATGATGCTGACAGGATTCATAAACGAACCCAGGACCTGGAGCAGTTCATCAGGGATACACTGCTGGGAGCTAAAGGTAGCAGAAACCAACACCACCTCCCTTCCATTAACTGCCTCCATACCCTGTCAACTGGGATTTCTGGATTTATCTGTCTGCTATCTCACCAGTTTCATTCGTCATTAGAGTACATGGCATTATATTACATTGTATTAAATGTAAGGGATCCCTGTGGGAAATTTAGCTTATTATATTAGAGGAGAATCGGATATATATATATATATATATATATATATATATATATATATATATGAAAGAAAAAAAAAGAGCTAATGAAATGAATAATTACACTGATTAAAAAGCAGCAGTTAAATAAAGATGTGGCATATTTCAGAAAGACTTAAAAGTAGGATATAAATTGGATGTCGAAGAAATGCTGCAATAAGAAGTGTTATTACATTACATTATTATTTAGACTAGTTTCAGTCCCGGTAGCCAGACAGCAGAGACTTTGTTGCACTATATCCCGTTCTGTCAGGCTCACATTTTAAATGAGAGACACCTTCGAAGTGAAGCGACCAGAACATCTCTCTGCCTCCTTGTTAGCCCACTAATGGAACTTAGCTTAAACACAATGGCTGATGGGCCGGCGGCCAGCTGCCGGCGCTCCGTGCCAAGCTGCCGGTGCAAAGCTTTTCCCCCTGAACAATAAAGACGGATCCAGCAGGCTGCAGCATCACTAACCGTAGTGATAAAGAGTCACCCGCCAAGATAATGGGGCGCAGAGACTCAGTGTGTTCTAGCCAGTACCCTAGGAGGGTGTGTGCGGCGACAGAGACACGCGGTGCCGCAGTCGAGTAGATTTCAGCATGTGTGCATACAGCCAGGCTTCAGTGTTTTATCGGAGTGATGTTTGTGTCCACCTGATGAATGTGAAGGAAAAGTTAATCACTTCCAAAACCTGTAAATGGACAGTCTGTTGAATATCTTCATGCTTTTAATGTCTTTGTGTTGAACCACAAATCACAAAGATCGGGTGTCAGTCCACAGGATGTGATGTTCCCACTGATTTCAAACGTTCTCTCAGAGGCAGAACTTTGCGTTAACACTCCAGATGGTTGACTCTGGCAGAAGTGGCTCGCTCTCTCTCCCTGCATGTGCAACTAGCAGATAGTCGTTCACATCAGCTTCGGTATCTTTTTTTTGCCGATGCAGCTGCAGAGCCTCCTCCCTCAGCCCCCTGTATCAATGGCTGTGTGACCAGCTTGTGATTGTGATTTTTTTCCTCCTGTTACATGTCAGTCAGGAAGAGTACTGGAGTCTAAATGGAGCTTCAGTGCTTTGTGCAGCAATTCCAGGCCCTTAGAGTACTTCCACATGGGAAATAATGTTTTGTTGGTTGTGCAGTTCTCTTGTTCAAGCCGTCTTTTTGCCATCTTTGGTCAGGAGTGGCACCAAACTTAATGTAAAAAACAAAGTAGTGTAGTCCATTCTTGACTTTTTAAACAGCAGTCCTCACTCCAGATCCACTTCCTCACATGTTCTGTTGTGGATGTTCAAACTGTCCAGTTGTCTGCTAAGTTTGACATCTTTCTATGATTGAAAATGTAGCATTTGTCCACTCTGTTTGACTTCACTGTACAAATCACAGCATAATTCAACAAGGGAAACTGTTTGTTTGAGTCAATTCTGTTTTAGTACAAAAACACCCAAGAAAAAGTCTAATTACACAACCTGTTGTCCAGTGTGTTATCCTCTACATTTACCCAGTCTTTCAATAGGTGCTGCTCTCAGACTGTTGTTGTTGGTGGAAATAGTAATTACGCCTGAGGTGTCTGGTATTTACTGTACGAGGGTTAATTGATTTGAGGTTGGAAACAGATTTAGAGATTACTGAAATTTACAAAGCTTACCAGACATAAAGACGGTTTCACACAGATCTTTTAGTGTAGACAGACCGACAGGCGTGCACATTAAACACACACCAGAGCATAAGTACTGTATATGACTATGATTGCACATTTTCTGGAGTGTATCTGTTCTAAAACAGAACGGGCTTTCATCAAAAACTGTTTCTCTTGCTATGTTCTGCTGTAATCTGCGCAGCGAGGGCAAAAAAAAAAAGATTGGACAGATGCTAAATTCTCATTGAAACGGCGGATAGAGAGACATGGAAAAGCAGAGAACTGGAGGCAGAGTGAAAATCGTAAGAGGGATGAGGCTTGTGGGATGAAAAGAAAAGTTACAAAACCAATACAGTGCGGATGTCTGTGATGAAACTGTCCTCTCCTTGTTGTTGCTCCTAGCTCTCTGGCCCTCTGCCTAATCACAGTGTGATTATGGTTGTGTATGAGTGTGTGTGTGTGCGAGGAAAAGAGAGAGTGCCGTGGCTCACTGGATGATTGAGAGTAGCAATTAGAGGCTTAATTAGTGGCTATCACACACACACACACCACATACACAAACACTGGCGTAGATGTACACACATTCATATAACTGTGCGCGCGCACACAACCATACGCCGACACACGCACACGCATAATGAGGCAAGAAAGTACTGTACACCCTTCCCTCAGTGTGTGTGCCCGTGTTTACTAGATACCATAATATGATTCCATCCACGTTTTAAGTGTTTAATTGGCTTTTAAATCCCACTATGTAATTATATGGCTGCGACACACACACACACACACTCTCACACTCACTGCACACGCATACAGATGCAGCGCACACACACACACATGCAGTACAGCTGTTCATTAGCATGATGGCTTTAGTTCTGTCTTGGCTCTAATCACATCATGTTTACATTTGAAATAAGAGTAAACTCTGCATTGCCACAAACACACACAAAGCCCACCCACACACACACACACACACACACACACAAGCAGTCTCTCACACACACTATTTAAGTTTCAACTGGCTTTAATCATACCACGTTTACATTTCAAATGAGAGAGAAGTCATCACTGCAGACACTGTAACACACACAAACAGCTCGCTGCACATTACTCAAATACACAACACACTCTTTACCATTTTCTGTTCTGCCCTTGCACACACGCACACACGCACGCACACACTGCTCATTAAATTCCAGCAGTTTGAGTATTATTTAAATGAGCTTTGGAGTGTTTTAGTGCAGTTTCATCATTGATTGGTTTGAGATTTCACTGCCTTTAATTTGATAAAAGCGGAGCAAACATGAAGTTTGCCAAAAAATGACTGGCTTTGAATGGTGTGTGTGTGTGTGTGTGTGTGTGTGTGTGTGTGTGTGTGTCCCTCAGACATAATAATAATAATAATTAGTAAACTCTATAGCTGTGTACTATTGCTATATCTGTGTATGATTTCTGTGTATAGTAGATAGTAATGTAATACTATACTATACTGCTTGCTTTTATTTTGTTAAAATTAGTAGTTGAGAACTACTAGCATGGACGTAGACTCTTAATCTTGTTATATTAACAATTAAAGAAATAACTATATGTATACATGTACAGTATGTGTACAGGTAATGTAAAAGGGCCCTTTGAGCTTTAGGCCTTGTTTATGTCGTGGTTTTACTGGATGGTTCACTCTAAACCCTCCTCAACCCTGTTTGTAGGAGCCAATTGCTGCCAAATCTCAGTCTTTAACTTGTTTAGCGTTTCCTGTTTTATTTTGTAATAATCCCTGCTCCTCATGTCTGCAGCTTCACTTCCTGCCTTTGTTGCGTCTCCCACCAGATTTAATTGTCTGTTCTGCACTGATTAGTTTCACCTGTCCCTGATTAGTTTTCACCTGTGCCTTGTTATCCAGCCCTCGCTTGTGTATTTAGTCTGTGTTCCTTTGTTTCAGTGTTAATTCATCTTTATACCCCGTGTCAAGAGCCTGATGTTTAGTCCTGTGTGGTTTTGAATCTTTGGTTTGTTTTTGTGGACATTGCCTTTTTTTCATTTGGACTTCTGACCCAGCAAGCGTTTCGTTGAAGCTCTGCCTCTAGCATCTGTGTTTTGCTCCTCCCTGCACAAATGATGCAAAATCACACTGTACACTACCTTCACAGCACAAACCAAGCAGAAGAAAGTCAATTATCTGACAGTTAAAGATCGAGATTTGAAAAAAAAAAGTGAAGTTTGAAGCTCTTCTGCCCCTAAGTGGCCAAAAAGTTAAACGGTGATCGACTGCACTAACATGAACTGAATCTGTCCATCTGTAGTATCCTCACAGCAGCCTTTCTGTGTGTCCAGACCTCCAGTTGAAGGCTGCCGAGTTGAACCAGACTCTCTCGCGGAGAGATGGAACTCCAGAAAAAAGCCTGAAGGAGATGAAGGAGGAGATCCAGGCCATGCTAGCCGAGATGAGAAAACGACAGCTGGAAGGGAAGAAGAGCATCGCTGAGGAGGAGATGGAGTACGGACACACATGTCATGAACACTCACAAACACACACACACGTGCAGGTCATGTATCTTTCTCCCACACACACACAAAAAAAAACAGATTTTTGAGAAAAGTTAGCAAATCGACCATTCCTCTCTCAGACAAAGACTTTTGTGAGCATGCACACATGCACGAGAAGCAGCTAAATTTCTTGATCAACGAAGTGAAAAATATGCAGAGAGGAGAAAAATGAGCATCTTTGCTTTTGTGTGCCCCCCTCCCTTTTTGTTTTGTTTGTTTTTGTGTTTCCTCTTTAAGTCCGCTTGGTTGATTCCACCAGGACCCTCACTCCAACCATTGTTGTTTGCATGGAACCACACCTACCTAATTTATTTTCGAGATTCATGTAATTTTTATGTGTGCACATGTACCCATATGCTATTGCGTTCACCTTTTTGTATCTCAGACTGACTTTTCCCCTGCTGGGATTCAATCCCACTCCAGGTTCTTGCTTGTTGCTCTGCACATGTTTCCCCACTAGACTCTCTCTTTCGCTGAACTTGCACAATGAGAGAGAAAGAGAGAGGAGTAGACTTAAGTGGAATATGCATATGCAATATGCAATTCAACTCAATAAATCAACACACAGTACTTATACAATATTTCAATGTATTATGATATTATGTTTACACCAGCAAAATTACTTAAGGAAAGCTAAAAAACAGGCATGTGAACTTGTTTACACATTTTTAGATATTTGGATGCATTTGTCACGTTCGCTTTTATCATTTTCTTGACTTTATGCAACGTAGTACTCTGATTACTCAAGTGTCAACTGTATCCAAGTATTCAATGTGTCATGTCCTATTGATTCATCTACCTTTGACTTGGTGCTCACTGCTATAGAGGTTTCAAGAGTCAATTAGAGTCCAATTGATTTTCATATCAAACAGAAATGAATGGAGCTCAGCGCTCGTGGAGGCTGGAGTGGTAGAAAAGAGCGAGCAACAACCTGCAGCACCGCAGGGTTAAATTATGCAAAACCTTGTATTTAAATGTATTTTTTTTATTCTTCCTTTCTTTTTGTTGACACAGGAGACATCAGGATTAAATATCATCGCGCAGATATCTGACTGCCACATATCCTAAAGCTATGAATTTCTGCTGATGTTTTAACAGGGATTCTCTCTCTCTCTGTTTCTCTTTCTCCAGAAGACATTTGATGGAATTAGTAATCTACTATTCTCATCCCTTGTTTCTTCCCCCCGCTCTCTCCGCCTGTCTCATTCAGCAGTAAATGTTGACGAGGTCGATGAGTTAATTAAAAGTATTGTATGGCCGTAGGGGTAGAAACAGAGGCACACAAAGAGCGTGCAGCGAGAAAGGAAAAGTCACAGAGGGAGAGCAGAACAACTGACAGATGGACACGGAGTTGTTGTGGGAGAGAGTATTAGAATAAGAGACGCCGAGAGAGCTTGCCACTGCCACTGAATGACTTGTCTGTCAGTCTGCGGTTGATTGTTTGACTGAACCCGGAGGGGAGATTTCAAACAGAGCAGCAGAGAAAAACACAAGCATCAACAGATGTTAAAGGGATGCTTGAGCAGAATGAATAAAGCTGGCACAGTTATATAAGTTTCATATTTTTCCATATTTTCAGTATGTCGTTAAGTCAGAAAAGTTTGCACACATGCTGCAAAATAGATTTTTAATTCACACAGTGAATTGTTATGATTGTCATTTTGTAGCAGTCTGTTTGATAATGGTTAAACACCCCTCCTGTTTGGTTTTAACTAGTTATACTCAATAGTCTTCATGCTATTCCTCACAGGGTTCATTAGAGTTTTATCAAACCCGATCATTACCTTTCCTATACCTGAAGTGTGAGAAACTGTCCTCTGAGTGATGTCAGCTGGAGGACAACAGATCCTTGTTGTCTTAATTAATGCCGACGGTGGAAAAATAAGGATCATTAAGGGGGCGCTATGGAAAACATATGGTTATTAAATAGTTTGAAATACTTCCAAATGGCAAGGTTTTTCCAAGTATGATGAGAAAAACTTTGGAATGAACTAAAGGCTGCCAATCATGGTGGATCAAATGAAGCGAAGGCTGGAAGTTGGTTCAGGCAATCGACTCGAGCCCCTTATATCTAACACCTCATTCTCATATTAGCCGTTTACTTAGGGGCCCGATTACGCCAGTAAATCTATACAGTTTGTACGACGTGTCATCTGACCACATCGGAAGGCACAATTTGAATATGAATAATAAATAATATGAAAGGCCTCATTTGTTTATATCATTTGAAAATCTTACATAATAATCATTTTAATCTGGAGATAACGGCACACATTCCAGTCGACTCTCAGCTGTACTCAAAGTGACAAAGTTCAGTTACTGTAGGTGTTTACTTGTGGACAGTGGCAGGGTCAGAGTCAGGATGCCAAATATCAAAGCTGTACATTGTCTCATAATAACTGATCCCACATGAGTCAGCTCACTGAGCAGCAAAGCTGTAAAAAATTGATGAAGTGCGACTTTAATATAATCTAATGACTGGAGTTCCTTTATGTCGCTCCCGTACTCTCTCAATAGTTGTATTGTCAGCTCTCTGTTGCATTTAACTAAATAAACAGTGGATGTAAAACCTTTTGAATATCCTCATCAGACACTCAAACTGATGAGGCTCATCTCTGCAGCAGTTAGTTTTTAGTTATTCCTCAGAGTCTCGTTCTCTGCCGGTTTTATCTGCAGCTCTTACTGATGCTGCAGTGTACTTCAGCACATGTTGCTTCACCCGCCCACCCAGTCACGTGCGAACACGTTTGTGTGACGATATTTGAAATGTTTCACACTGCCACAGTTTAATTCAACCCAGCCTGAGGGGTCAATAGAAGAACATCGGCAATTCGATTCCAGCGTTTCGACGTTCAGTCATGTGGAGTGATTATTGTCTTTGCAGAGCACAGGCTCGGTCACGCATCACAATAACTCTCCTCACCTCTCCTCTGTGAATTGTTGCTTTCAGATATGCTAACTTAATACCTTTGTGAGCCATAAGAGTTTGTTAAATGAGCAAAATATAAATATAAATACTCTCTCTTCTTCCAGCCTTGCAGAGGAGCTGTATCAGAAAGTGAAGAGATTATTCGGCGACCCCCATCAGGCAACAGAGGACCTGAAAGCAGAGGTAATTATAACTTCTAATCTTTACTCCTTTGTCTTCGGTGTCCCTAAATTAATGACATGAACTTAATGCATCCCCGTCTGCTTCCCTAGATAAAAGAGAAGCTCTCAGACCATGAGGGGAAGCTCCAGGAGGCCCAGGATCTGCTCAACACTGCCCAGGGAAAGACGAGGCAGGCTGGTTCACTGGCTGAACAAAACCAAGCTAACCTCACAGCCCTGGAGGTACAAACAAACACACACATACACACACACACACACACACATGCCCATACATGGCTACACACACACAAACACAGCCAGTGTGCTTGAATGCTAAATCATTTCCATACTTATGGCCATGTTTTGTTAATCATAGATGGTCTAAATAACTATTATGCCTGAGTGTGCCTGAAAGCGCACACTACAGTATGTTATCCACCGCGCTTCTTCCGCTTATTATTCTTACGCCGTTTTTTTGGCTCGCTGCTTCTTCCGTCGTTTTTTCCTTCCTTCCTTCAATCAAGGAAGGAAAAAAATGATGGAAGTAAGGAAGGAAGGACAAAAACGATGAAAGGAAGGAAGGAAGGAAGGAAGGAAGGAAGGAAAAAAACGATAAGAGGAAGGAAGAAAAAAACGACGAAAGCAAGGAAGGAAGGAAGGAAAAAAACAAAGGAAGGAAGAAAAACAACAGAAACAGAAAAAATGACGAGGGAAGAAAGGGAGAAAAATGATGGAAGGAAGGAAGGAAAAAACGAGGGAAGGAAGGAAGGAAGGAAGGAAGGAAGGAAGGAAGGAAGGAAAAAAACTAGCTTGTTGTATTAATACTGAATTTACTGAGCAGTGTCAGTACTAATGTATGGGGGCGACGGGGCCAGAGTCAGGCACACTCAAAATTTCTTTAGAAATGTTCTAGTTTGCTATTTTAAATTCTTTAATGTTTTTACTGTGGCAAGCAAAAGAGAAATAGTTATGTATACTATTATTATAATTCAAGCAAAAGAGAAATAGTTATGTATACTATTATTATAATTACTTCATAAATTCAAATAAGCTGCCTTAGTTGATAAAAAGGCAAAATATTCAATTTCTCTGGGTAAAAATATTGACTCTGATTTCTCCGATCTACACATCAAATCAAGTTAAATCAAACCGAGTTCATTTAAAAAGCACATTTAGTGCTAAACAAGCATAAATAAACCCAAAATGCAGATAGAAACATAAGGACATTATTCCATTTGCAAATAAATAAGTAAAGGGACAGATGGAAAATATTAAAGAGTAAAAAGTGTTACATAAAACCTTGAGGAGACACAAAGGCCCGAGAAAACAAGTGTTAACAGAAGGGAAACACTTAAAATGGTAACCTCTGACTGTGGATACTCGCCCTCACCTCTTTAGCCTTGATGTCCAGGAGCGGCTGGTCTGAGTATCTCGGGTTGGAAAGGGGGCATAGGAGCTCATAAGTGTACTGGAGTGCCAGGCTGTGCAAAGCTTTAAAACAAATAATAGAAGCTTAAACT
Source organism: Larimichthys crocea (assembly GCF_000972845.2). NCBI lineage: Eukaryota > Metazoa > Chordata > Actinopteri > Sciaenidae > Larimichthys > Larimichthys crocea. The sequence goes on from NC_040021.1 coordinate 5,699,852, forward strand.
CAGTCCTATACTTCACCAACGCAGGGCCGCCAGTACAGGTGCGATGTCGTCCCTTTTCCTGGCACCAGTTAGCAGCCTAGCAGCCACATTCTGCACCAGCTGCGAGCGAGACAAAGGTGACTGTGTTAAAGAGGATTGCAGTAATCCAGCCAAGAGGAAATTAAGGCGTTTGTGTCAATCTTCAGGTCAGAAAAGAGGAACGGTTTTGAGTTTGGTGATATGTCTCATCTAGAAAAAGCAACCTTTCACAGTTTTAAAAATGTTAAAGCTGGATTAAAGATGACCCTGAGGTTTCTGGGATGGATGGCAACTGAATTGTTCTGGGGGTTTTTTTCAGGTGAAAAAAAAAAAAGTAAATGAACAAATGGCAGCTTGCATGCAGTAATAAGTAATCAAGCAACTCAAATGTGACATACTCTACTTGTTGCAGCATATCTAAGGCACCCTTTGAAATAAGACGATCTATTCATGCTACTGTAAATATCTGCTGCTACACATACTCACGTACAGTATTTCATCAACCTCACATTCAAGTTCACGTGCAGGTAATCACGTCTTTGTCGCCCTCCGAACTCGCTCGGCGCAGGCATAATGTGGAAATTATAGCCCTCGTGGGTAACCATACACTGGAAAGACTCACAAAGGAGCTGAGAACAGTGGCCTCGCACCTCCAACAAATTGATCTTTGTATCAAAGAAAAAAGCCTTGGGAGCTCTGACAACTGTTCACAAGGAGACATCAAGCACTAACTGTCTGTACTCTGCATTGTTATATTAAATTGACATTGTCGTGAACTCTTGAGTGATTAGTATTTCTGGTGTTAAGCCTATTTTACTGGTGATTTTACAGTATTTAAACTGTAAAATCCTAAAGCTCATAAATAATCAAAGAGTGGAGCATCTAACCATCTATTCATCTCACACTCATCTATTCCTTTTTTATTTTCTTTAAATGCCCTCTGCATATGATCCATCATCAAGGAAAGCTCGTGGGCAGAACTGATGTCTAACAGAGCAAATCAACAAGCATTTATTGGGAAGATAATGATACATGTCCTAGAGGCTGCATTCTGCAGTGTGCACACACAGAGTGCACTCTTTCTTTGTGTCGGTCTTTGCCTCCATAAAGAAAAACTCTATGCAGTGAAGAAAGCGGAATACGCACACAACATACTGGGGTTGTTATGTTAAGTATCCCTAGTGCCCTCTTACTGACTGATGATTACATTTCTAGGAAATCATTTCAAGGAAATTGCTCTAGTGTTTCTTTAGATTTAAGTTCTGACCAAAAGCACAGCATCTCTACAGACAGACAAAGAGTCTTTTGTTATGCTTGTATGCATTATGGGGAACAAAAAACTCTTCATGAAATAAGGCTGTGCAAAGAAGCAATCATGCTCATCTTGGGGTCATTGAGCTATGTTTATTGATTGAAAAAGACTCAAGGATTCAAACACACAGGTCAATAGTTTAAGAAGCTTTTTTCATGAATTCTTATTAGTGAACCAAACATGGTTGATCAGCAACAAGCAATTTGATGACATAACCAGAGCGTTAGGACACTGGAATGGGAATTTTTCAATAAAATGTTACATTTTATAGAACAGGCAATACATTTATTAGTCAGCTGGTGTTCTTGTACAGCTATTGATCGTGTTTTCTTTTTTTTTCTTTTTTTGCAGAGGAAGCGCTCGGCAGTGAGCGGAGTGAAGCAGGAAGCACAGGAGGTCCTCGGAGAAGGAGAACGTCTACTGAATGAAGCAAACCAGCTTTCTGACAACATCAACAAGGAGATAGAGGTACTAAAGTCAACCTGTAGAGCTCCCTGTGACCTCCATCTACTGTCCAGTATTCTGCCTGAAGTCAGCTTTGTGTCTTTTGGTATCAGACTTTGTGGGAGTAGAAGAATATCTCTGTGTTTTGACTTTGCCTGTTTGTTTGGTTTAATGGGTCAGTCCTTTCTTTTCAGTCTCCACATCATCAAGCAAAGTGAGCTTGCGCCTCTGCTTTCTGTCCGTAGGACTTGGAGAATATGGGAGAAGAGCTGGGTCCTCTTCATGAACAGCTGGATAATAAAGTCAGTCGCCTCACCAATGGTTTAAGCGACGGCAGCCTGGCTAATCACGTACACGACGCAGAGGAACACGCCAAGCAGCTGAATGAATCCGCTGCCCTTTTGGATGGGTGAATATAAACACATCGCCACACATTCGTACACGTATATGAGTCTGGAACTAGTAGGTGATTATTGGGTGGATTTACAGATTGAGTAATGACATAATCAAACATGAGCTGGTTACGGTTTCTCAGCTGTGAAGATTTGCTTGTTTCTTTTTCATATCAGTACACTTAATTGATTGTTTTGAACCATGCTTTTTCACATTTTACAGCCTCAAAGATTGAATGACAAATGTGACAAAATAAAAACATTTCAAAGGCAATAATTAGGCAATGAAAATAATTGTTACGGCCTCCCGAGAAGCAAAATTTGAGTACAAACAGACTCTATAATTACTGAGCTCAATAACATGTGTGTCTCAGGAGTGTTCTGTATTTGGGTTTTCAGAACTTAACAAAGTGCGACTAACTAACTAAAAGAATAATATAATAAAAATGATATAGATATATCAGTTTCTCTCCTCTGTTCTCTCTCCCCTCACAGTATTTTGGCCGAAGCTAAAAATCTCTCCTTCAATGCAACAGCCGCCTTCAAGGCCTATAGCAACATTAAAGCGAACGTGGACGCAGCGGAGAAAGAAGCGAAGGCAGCCAAACAGAGGGCGAGTGAGGCACTGGCACTGGTAAGAGGACACAACACAAACAGAAACATGCACACACCTTATTGACTTGAAATAAAAATATCAATTTCTTATTCCCATTCAAAATATTCCCGCAGTATTATTTCTTATCATGCATCATTTATTATGAGAAAAACACCCTGTGCCTGATTAGTCTCTATACCACGATCGTAAACAGTAGATACTGTTCACCAAGAGTGTGTGGGTGGGGAGTGTGTGCCCTACCTCACATTCAGGTGTGTACATACTGTAAATACCAAGGACAAGCATTGTAGTCCATGGAAGAGCACTCACAGAACAACAATGTCATTCTCTTATAGTATAAGTGTAGTGTAATTTATTATGAGAAAAACATACACAAGCCCAATTTCCATGCTCTTTGAGTGCAACATAATTGTGAACAGCAGATGTTCTCCACCAGCTGTACAGGTGTATTTATGTTGTATGTAATCTACCCCCCATTCAGCTACTGTATATGTACTGTAAATACCAAGCACAAGCACTATAGCTATCCAGACGATGAAAGTGTACTCTCTGCACAAGTGTGTGTGTGTGTGTGTACGTGTGTTTGTGTGTGTCTTGCATGCAGTAACAGTAATGTAAGCTTGGGCTCTCCATTAGTCATGGCTGAGGGATCAAAGCACTTCTCCGTCCTTCTTCTTCCTCCGACCCTCTCCCTCTTTTCATTATCATGACCACACACACCTGAAATCTCCCGTTTCCTCGCTCTTACCTTCTTTTATTTTTTTTTAAATGTATTCATTTTTCATTTTCTTTCCTCCGCGTTCTCGTTTCACAGTTTGTTTGTTTTTTTTTAATCTTTTCAGTTCATTTTCAGTTCATTTGCTTTTGTCTTGGTTAGATTCCTCGTCTTTGATTTTCTTTTCCCCTTTATTCCATAATTTCTTCTCCTCTCTATTTGTTTTCATTTTGTTCCGATTCACTTATTTGCCTTTTTTTGGCAACATTTTACTCTTTTTCTTTCCAACTCACCCCCCTCCTTTGCTTTCTTAAAAAATATTATTTTCCTTTGGCAAGAGAGCGGTAAAGAGTAGAATAAGAAAAGGAGAAAAGGCTGTAAGAAAGAGAGTGAAAGGAGGCTAGGAAAGGAGGGGTTTGATAAGGAGGAGTTATGTCAGCTTTCTTAGAATATCATTTAGCAATGCAAAGTAGTCGAGCTTTGATCTCACAAAAAGGTAGTATGCAGATTACTACACCTTTTTGTGTGTCGCCAAACATGTAATTCATTATTAAAACATTAATAGTGAAGTTATGTGACAGATTTTGTGTGTTTGTGTGTGTGTAGGCTTTAGGTCCAGAGGTCCCTGTAAAGGAAGCAGCTCAAGGTGCCCTTCAGAAAAGTCAGAGACTGCTGAACCAGGCTAAACAACTTCAAAATGACGTCAAAGGTAACCATGGGTGTGTGTGTTTGTGTGTATAATATATATTTTATTGGACAGTATAAGGATATTTGTAGGGTACTGATGTACAAAGACCGTACTGTACTGTAGTACTCAGAGCTGTAGTCTATAAATGGATTACAGTAATGATATAAAAATATAATTTATACAGTATAAACCATTTTTATTTATTTGAATCAGTTTATCTGCCATCAGTGTCACTCTTCATTTGCCTCTCTATGACTTACTGTCAGTCACTCTTACTTACTAGAGAGGTGAGGTAAGTGTTTTATCAGTACGCAGCCTTAACTTCAAATCAAAGCGCCATCATCCTCACTGTGTGTGTGTGTGTCTAGAGAATGCAGATAACGTGGCCACGCTGAAGGGCAGAGTTAAAGCAGCGAGAGACAAAACCAAAGACCTGCTGAAAGCCGTCAACGGAACCATGGCAACGCTCAACGCCATCCCCAACGGTATGACTGCACAAATACACAGAGAGAGATAAAAGAGAGAGTGGATCAATATCGCTGTGCCGACAGAGGTCGGTTCCTCCGGTAAACTGAACTTGACACATGTCAGTACTCACAGAAATGTACTGCAGTGATGTTGAGGTTGGTGCACGTGGCTGTGTTTGGACCGACACGCAGGAAACTGTTAAATGCAGCCGTAACAAACTGTAAATGGACGAGGTTACCCCGATGTGTTAAATTTGAATTCAGATTTGTGAGTGAGTTCAAAATAACACAAATTGTCTGAGACTATACTATGATAGCAGTGCCTGTCCTGACCCAGGATCTCTTTACAACTCCACACAAAAACCCATCTATTGGTCCAAATGTTCTAACGCTGTGCCACTGATATGTGTCCATCTATTGGTCCAAATGTTCTAACGCTGTGCCACTGATATGTGTATTTAACACGCATAGCCTTAGTGTGCCTGTTTTTTTTTTTACATTTTTTGACAGACACAGCAGCTAAACTAGCCGCCACAAAGGCTGTGGCAGGGACTGCCAACGCCACGGCCATAGATGTCCTGGAGCGCCTCGGGGACTTGAACCTGCAACTCAATGGGCTACAGAGGAACTACAGCGAGCTTGAGGACACTGTCAATACAGCCAATCAGATGATCCAGGACCCCGAGAAAAACAGTAAAGTTCTTTTTATTGTTGGCTAGTTACATTGCAACAAAGTCTAGTAGCAGTAGTAATAAATAAAAGCTGATGAAAAGTTTTTAGGATATTACAGTCAAATTTTTGGGGGCTTAATTATCATTAAATTAAATATTTATCATTAGGAAAAAGTCACTAAGAACTGTGAAAAGTGTTTTGAGTGTACTGAACCGCTTTTCCTGCTAAAATTGGTTTGTTTATTTCCTTATTTTTCCTTAATTACTTAATTTGTTTGTGTTTTACCTCCCAACGAATTTTAGTTTCATAAACAAACTAAAAACAAAACCCCAGAGACTCTGTACCAAAGGAAAGTTTCCTAAACTCCACATAAATTGATATTTTTCTCCCTGTCCCTCTCTCTCTCTCTTTTCCAATCCCCACAGCCATCAGTATGTATTTTTCATTTACCTTAATATAAACACTTCTCATTGTAAGTGGTGCACCAATACCATGTTGTAATTAGCAAGTAATGATGCGAGGAATGTTACCCGTCAGCACAAATGACTAGATATTTGTAGACTTTACTTATTAAATGATTTGCTGACACATATTAAATCATCACTTAAACACAGCTTTGTGTTAATGTGGTGTCTTGGGATTGATCGATATCATCTACTGTACTGTATGCCAGAATAAACTGGTGTCAACAACAGTATTGGAGCACCACCCGTTAGTTTTATGACTATCTTTAATAGATATACAGTAAACAGTAGTTGCTTCTAATAGAGCATGAGAGCTCTGCACATTGCAAAGCATGGATCTCTTTCTCTCTCTTTATTTTTTCTGTCTGTCTAAATTTCTTTCCAGTTTCAGCCTTTACAATATGTAATACTAAATAGTGTAGAAAATATCCTCTTTGAATGCTGAGCTATGCTAATTACTCGGCTCTCGCAGGCTTCTCCATCTTCCTCACCCTTCCTCCATATTTCTCCTCCCTCTTTGAATAATATCTGCGATTTCCACAGCTGCCATTGTTTCTCATCCTTGCCATCCTCACTCTTTACACGCGCTCTCTCTCAGCTATAATACACGGCATAGAATTAATGACAACAACCGCTGTACTGTTCGGCATCACCACTGTACTTCATCTCTCTCTCTCCTCAGTCCACGCCGCAGGAGCTAAAGTGAAAGATTTAGAGGACGAGGCTGACAGGCTGTTGGAGAAGTTGCAGCCAATCAAAAAGCTGCAGGACAACCTGAGAAGAAACATCTCGCAAATCAAGGAACTGATCAACCAGGCCAGGAAACAAGCGAACTCAGTGAGTTGTCAAGACGCTGACGTGTACAGCCTGATCATGTTTCAGGACGGCATTAAACACTTTTTTGCTATATTTAATTAAGTGCATGGCAACACAAACACAAAAATGTGGTTCCTCATTAACATCTGCTCAAAAATTCACCAGATTCCACTTGACACAAATTTATAAAGGAAACCATAAACAACAATATAAAATATCAAATTTGTCATTTCTCATCTGTTTCTTCCCCTTTCCAGATCAAAGTATCAGTGTCATCAGGTGGCGACTGTCTCCGTAGTTACCGGCCCGATATCAGGAAAGGGAGGTACAACACCATCACCCTCCACGTCAAAACCACCACACCGGATAACCTGCTCTTCTACCTGGGCTCAGCTAAATATGTAAGTACACTGTTTACTGACAGCCCAAAATACACACACCAGTGGAACGCAGCTGTCATTAATACACCTGTGAGCTTCCTGCTATGACATGTCAAAATGTCTGCTGGGTCTATTGTATCTCATCTGTCAGGAGTCGGCCCCATTAACTCGATAGTTTTCTTAACTGTGATTTATCATGTTTGTAGAGACTTTCTCATCCACGTTTTCAACAGCATACATTTTGCATGATAGTAATGCATTGCTGTGTATATATATTAACATTCATTAAGTCTGCTTGGGTAACTAATATGTCTGTATGTTCTCTGGGAGAAAGGATGGTCAGACTTTGTCTCTGCACTGCTCTGGTATTATTGCTGACAAAATCGAAAATCCAGTTGACAGTTTCACATTTTTTTTAGGGTTTCATATTAAAGCATTAATCATATTTAATACAATGTTGAGGTGCTGTATATTGTGTAGCATTTATCATACTTGAAAATGCCTGCGTTATACACACACAGACACACACACGTACACACACTGCCTGCTAACACACACAGAGAGTGATTTGTCTAATATGAGAATAATTAATACTACCAACAACTGTATAAACGGAGCACACTGCTGTTTTAAGGTACCACTTATAATCCTTAAATGTGTATGTGTATGTGTGTGTGTGTGTGTGTGTGTGTGTGTCCTAAGGAGTATCGGCAATTAACAACAAGTTTATGTTGCTATCTGCTTTAGCCTGATTTCCCCTGAGAAATCACGGCTTTGCTTCATCTGACTGGGAAGTCTTGAACATGCGTGTGTGTGTGTGTTTGTCTTTCTCACTAATATTCTCTAATAGTGAAGAATCCAGTATGAATAATAATGCTGTGTGCATGTGTGTGCGTGCGTATCTCTGATATTTCACTAATAGTATGTAATGCTAGTTGAATAATAACGATGCTGCCCTGTGATCTGTGCTAATGAATAATCGTCATTACCCTGGAGAGACTGGAGAGATAAGTGTGTGTGTACTTATGTGTGTCTGTGTGTGTGTATGTGTGTCATTTGTGTCTTCAAATGTGACTCCCTAATAATCTCTAATTGTGAATAATACTATATGAATAATAATGAGGTGTGTGTGTGTGTGTGTGTGCGCGCATCAGAGACAGCATCCAGATGAGGGCATATGCTCAAAATTCTCTTTATTAATTTTTTGGACTCATACATAAGTAATAAGACTATTAATCAAAATACAGCAAGATCCAGTGAAAATCCACTGATAGAGACAGATGGAGGAAACTTCAGCCTTCGTACCCTCCGAATAGACCAGTGCTGGGTTTGAAGTTGCCTCACTGTTCGCTTATTAGCCATTCCCTCTCTGATAAGTACTCTATAAGGTTCTTAATATTCATTATTTGGACGTTTATGAATCAGTCATTTCGCATCACTGCCAACAGTGTTGCATAACTCTTGTTTTCTGCATTGCATCGTACAGTTTTCAGCAAAAAGTAGTCTGCTATGGACGCTTTTGACTTAAAGGTACAGTGTGTGAGATTGTGGCTTTATTCAAAGAATATACTGTAGCAGAAATGGTACAGACACCTTTCACGTTTTTCACAAGTTGTTACAGCCATCATAGTTTCCCCTTCATGCTAGAAAGGTTTGGTGTGAGGCGAAGGGGTTGCAATCCAGGTTAGCTCACATTGTTAGATGCCACTAAATCCTACACACTGCTCCTTTAATGGTGAATGTTTCCCAGGTTATTCTTTGCACAGGTGGATACATTAGCCAGAGGTGTGTCAGACAACCTGTAAGGACTATGCATACCTCGCCCCTATTCAAATCTAAACCTGATCTATTTTATCTGCTGTGACAGTACAGTCGGTCACAGTCATGCAGATAACTAATTGAAACTAATTGTGGCAAATCCACTGCTGACAAAGCTGCTTTCACCAGCTAGTTCATTGCCATAACCATCTTCATTAAGTGTTGAATTAGTTGCGAGATGTTTATCCTGTTTCCATCACATTTAAAGGATAAGGTCCCTGATTTTACACATGTAAGATGAAGTGTTATTGGACCTTGAACTACTTGAAATCTAATTCTCCATATTATTCTTTAAATCTCTCCTCCTCTCTCCTCCCTTTCCATATTTCCTAAACAGTTTGTGTACAGTTATATGCAGCATATGTCTTGTGTGTGTCTCAGGTTGATTTCCTGGCCTTAGAGATGCGTAAGGGGAAGGTGAATTTCCTCTGGGATGTTGGTTCAGGTGTGGGCCGTGTTGAATATCCCCATCACACCATCCATGATGGAAACTGGCACAGAATAGAGGCGTCTCGGTAAGAAGTTTGTACACACATGCAAGCACATGCTTTCTTGTTTTCGTCTGATGCAAATGCCTGTCTGATGTTTATTTTTAATTAAAGAAAACTCCGTTATTGATAAATACAAGTGGAAATGGACTTAAAACATTTCTTAATTATATTTTTAAATTATTATGAGACTTTAAAGCAGTTCTTTTGTATTTTCTTCCCATTTTTCTGTTACTTGACTATGACGTGCATGCATGTCGAGCTTGAGATGGTAACAGAAACGGAGATACAGTACAACAGACAGAATATAAGACTTAACATGAAGGATTTTATATACATTTTATAAATGTAAAAAAAGAGGAATCAAATTTTAATTGGACATGTTGCATACCCACTACTGCTGTATCGTCATGTTGTGAACTTGTGGCACCAATTTCCAATAAAATATATATACCCTCAATATAAACAACCAGCAATCATAACAGAAAAAATAAAGCAACCTAACAACCACAGGACATCATTTCATTCATGCTGCAGTGGAAACATGTTGTTTCACTTGGGAAATCAAGAGTTTGCAGCCTTGACAGCCTGTGGCACATCATTACATACAGTGTAATCTAGAAGATCCAGTTTTTTCTCTGTGAAAGCTGAAATGGTGTCGTACACAGACCGTAGACCGTCCAACACAAGACCCATTCTCCAGACGTCCCACCTGCACCATGTATTACCATTCGAGAGATTTCCCAAATGTGCTTTCCAATCGGATCACCCACACTATAAGTCTTAAAAATGTTCCCCTACGTGACACAGAAACGCTGCTCCTGCTTTGAAAATAAACTCCAGGGTGGGAGATTAATTTCACAGTACAGCTCAGGTTCCAGGTTCCACTGCTACAAACTGGTTCCACTACGCGTTTCTATCTTTCATCTTTAGCATCGAAAGTTCATAAAAACCGATTCCAAGTCGTTCGAGCATCTTCAGTCATTCTAAGTGTCTGCAAGGAGACATAGAAACTCATCAAATAACTTAAAACCCTTCCTCTTCTTTCTGCTTCTCTCTGTCTCCAGTAATGGGCTGAATGGCACCATATCAATATATCCTCTGGAAGGTTCTATGGCTGGTATGATGCCGACCCCGGCCAGTGCCAACTCGCCCACAGCCTTCACCATCTTGGACGTTGACCAGAACGCCTACCTGTTTGTAGGAGGAATACTCGGCACCGTCAAGGTATCTTGTCTGTCTCTTTGTCTGTGTATAACAACTTCAAAAATCTGTCTATTTGTATTTTTATTTTATTTTCTTCCTTCTATCTCTTAGAAAGCAGACGCAGTGAGAACGTCAACGTTCACAGGCTGCATGGGGGAGACTTTCTTGGACGGTAAACCCATTGGGCTGTGGAACTACAGAGACCGACAGGGAGACTGTAAAGGATGTGTTGTCAGGTATACAAACACTCACATTTTTCATAAATTACAATACTTCTTGTGGGGTGTTTAATATTCAATAGGTTGCTTCATCATATTTGCTACTCTTTTGTGACATTTCAAACCTCTTTGACAGTTGCCACAGAAACAAAGACTATTTCTTGGTTTGTTTGTTTTTTTAGCCCCCAGCGTTCAAATGTTGAGGGGACAGTTCAGCTGGATGGTGAAGGCTACGCCGCAGTGGGACGACCCACCAGGTGGAACCCCAATGTTTCCACCGTGACCTTTAAGTTCCGCACGTTCTCCTCCGAGGCCCTGCTCATGTATTTGGCTACTGACGATATGGTACGCATGCAACAAAGATGATTATAACCCATGTAAAGATGAGGACTGATAAACGAAGGCCTAGACTTTAGTTTGACGACAAATGTCATTTCCTCCCCTGATATCTCTGTAGAAAGACTTCATGTCCCTGGAGCTGTCAGAGGGGAAGGTGAAGATGAACTTTGACCTCGGGTCAGGAGTTGGCAGTGCCATGTCAGAAAACCGCCACAATGATGGACACTGGAAATCCCTCACGATGGCACGGAACAAGAAACAAGGTACACACAACAACAATGAGAATTCAGAGAAGGTAGATCTCAAAGTGTATTATCTCTGTCTGTCTTTTCTCTTGTTGCTTATGTCTTCTTTAACTCTTTACAAAAGCCACGATGACTGTAGTGGACATCGACAGCGGTGCTGAGGAGAACATAGTGGCGACGTCTCAGGGTTCTGCTACTGGTCTGAACCTCAAGGAAAAGCAGAAAATTTATTTTGGAGGCCTGCCTACCATTGGAAACTACAGGTACACATTCATAAGCACATTTAGACACTCAAAGTTAAGTGAGGCCCTTCATGTTTTTGAAGATGAAGACAAGTTTCTAATTTATGTTTGTCTGTGTTTTTCCTGATCTGAAATTTATTTTCACCCTTAATTGCTACAAAATTAAGCATCTGAGGCGTTGTTTTTTTTCTGATTTAGTTGTTTACCAAGTACAATCCGCCTCTTCACAGCCAATTAGGACTCTTTTCACACCTTCTAGTCTGTCATTAAATCCTCCATATGCCAAAAGGTTGAATAGACAAATCTAGTTTAGATAAGTCATGAATTAAAACTATGTTTTTGAAGTGTGTTAATACTTTCATATCATGTTTTGTCTTAACAGCATGACATCCAGGTAAATGAACAAATAAATAAATCTTCTGAACCAGACATGTAGTATATTTTATTATATATTGCCCACTGCATGAGGCTAGCCATGCTGATGATTCTGTGTGGCCCACAGTGAGTGTGTTTGTTTGTTTGGCTGGCCCCTGAAGGCTCCTGCTCCTCCACACGGCGGCTGGAAATCACTTCCTCTATCTTTTTTATTAATCTGAATTTGACGTTTGTCTGTTCAGCAACATTTCAGTGGAATTTCTCACATTTATGACTCTGCCCTACAGGCATCATCCCCATAATCATATTCAAACTGTGTTTTAGATGCAGATCTGAGTGTCTCTACCAATTATTTGTAGCACTGCGAGCAACAGTTTTTGCTGAGCTACAAAAATAAAGCCCTTAATTCACTGAAAACAATTACAAAGGTGCATTACACTGATAACAGTGTGATCACAGCCAAAGATTAAGAGTCTTTTTTTCACCCTCTCCTCTTGAATAATGCTGCAACCTGGACAATGCATTACATCACATTAAAATCAATCATGCTACAAATAAGACTGATATAATTAATCTAATTCTTATTTTAACGGACAACATGGACAAACGGCATATTCAAATCATTTTTCTTGTTGTTGACGTGCAGACGTCACTCTGCTTCCGATACATGATGCAATAGCTTCACTGCTGCAGTAATTCTGTTTTCCAAAAAATAAAAAATAAATTTCACTGCTCAGAGACAGGAAATTCCATGCATTTTGAAATGTCTTCAGCTATATTTGCTCTTCACTAAAACTATTTAAAATCCTTCATAGGCCAGAGATCACTCTGAAGCGTTATGCCGGGTGTCTTCGGGAGATCGAAGTCTCCAGGACGCCATATAATCTCCTCAGCAGCTCAGATTACACCGGAGTCACGAAAGGATGTGATGTAGAGGTAAGAGTGTCCACTTACTGGCAAGTCTATGTCTTTACAGTATATTTAAAGTCTTAAAGCACACACTGTCTGATTGTATTCCTGAAAATAGGCTTTGAAATATATTTTTTTAAATTGTTTTAATGGATTATGTAACATATGCAACCATCTGCAGTACAGTATTACAGATTACAGTTAAGTCACTCGTTTGTCATTAACTCTGCTCCTTTTATACATTACTGTATTTAGAAAGTTACAGTAATTACAGACACACACTGTTATTGATCAGTACAGCTCTAATATATAGACACTTTCTTATGTGTAATTCGTTTTTGCATGAGTCATTGAAGTTTTAAATCCACACAAGGCTTTCACCATGATTTCTAAGCACCATTGCCATCCATTCATACAGAAAGTCATGCTTGCAGAGTTATAAAGCCCGTATGAAGGATTATAAAGGCCCAGAGTTGAGTGTGTGTACAGTGAAGGTCTCTCTGTTCCATCACCAACTACACTAAGTTACAAAGATGAGTGTTTCTGTGTGTGTGTGTGTATTTTCACTTTGCACCCACGGTCAAAGTGATGATAAGTGGGTGACAGTGCATGTGATTTTTAGCAGCAAAAAAGGAAAAGTTAAGAGAAAATTTAGTCCGGTGACAGTTTTGATGAACCAAAACAAATTATGTTTCTTTTATTGCTTCGACTTTGCTTTTCAGATGATGTCATCTGTGATTTTTAAAAACAGAATTTAAAGTAAAATCCATGTAAACTGCAACTACCTAACGTCTGTCTCACAGAACCTGTACACAGTCAGTTTCTCTAAGCCTGGATACATGGAGTTGGGTGGCCTGTCGTTGGCAGTCGGCACAGAGATCAGCCTGTCGTTCAGCACTCTGGAAGACACCGGGACCATATTACTGGCAGTAGGTGGAGCTTCACCGCACAACCTGCAGGTTCGTTTTGCGCACTCAGCTGATCTGGGCCAAGACTCTTTTGGGAACAGTAGAATGAATTAAAACTGATTAACTAGAAGTGTAAAAAATGAACACAGTCACTTAATTAGTTCCAAATTATTAAGATTAATTACTATTGTTGGTTTTATAATTATCAGGAAGTTGTGAATTTCGGCACAGAGATTTGCCAGGTTCCGTTGTCTTTGTGAGGTTTTATTGACAGCTGTATTCCATACTCGCAGTTTGATTGACATCTTACAGTACTGTAGTGTTAAATATCCTTTTGAGAAGTAAAACCCACATGCTACGACAACTTTACCCTATTATTATTGTGGTATGAAATCAGTTGTAGTAAAAGGTACAAATGACTTGTTTCATGCTCCACAAAGACGCATCAGACAGCCAGCCGTAAAAACTCTGTAACCCAAACTCAGTTTGTCCCAGATTATGTACATCTCTAAGAAAATTCCCAAGAAAGAACCATCAATCCTTTTCCAAGAAACGACTAGAAACTAAGGGACCCGTAAGACAAAGCGTTAATCAGTTTACTCTGTCATTTTCTACAGGCCCGGAACTCAAACGTGGTGAGCTCCAAGAGGAGACGCAGGCAGTCTGGAGAGGTGGGTCCAACACATTGACACACTCACACACACCCAAACTCTTTCTCTAAGTGAATGACATTTTCATAAGTGCATATTAATGAGATTTGCGTTCGTTGGCTAATTGGATTGTCTTTTATGCAGAACACACACACACACATGCAATAATGTCCATTCACAAATACACAAAAACACGTACACATAGCGGCCATTGATTCATCGTATAGCAGCTCTCTTAGCTTTTAGCTGACCACGCAAAACCACACACGCGTGTACACACACACACACAAACACACACCATTCCTCTAAGTGAATGAACTTTCCATAAGTGCATATTAATGAGATTTGAGTTTGTTGGCATCTGTATTGATTAGATTGTCTTATGGATAAAAACACTCACACACATTCAGTACATAGACATGCATACATGCAAACACACACACACACACACACTCTGTAGTGATACTGCCCACTTTGATCCTAATCACTAATAAATAAATCCATTATTTAATCTCTGCTTGAAACACCGTGTATTTGATGTGTGAGTGTGGTGTTTGCACATGCAGTCATACGTGTGTGTGTGTGTGTGTGTGTTTTAGCATAATGTGTATCTGTGTGTGTGTGAGAGAGAGGACAGAGGGTTACCTCTAGCTTATCCATCATCACTGGTTGTTGGCCGCATAAATCTATTTTTGCTAACTATGCTGGCAGGCAGGGCGTGCGCATGTGTGTGTGTGTGTGTGTGTGTGTGTGTGTCTGTCTGTGGAGAAAGGTTAAGCGAGGTTAAAAACACCATCAACTCAACTTGGCCCTGACTAATGGATGTTTTAGAGAGGGACGGAGAGACAGGGGAAGAGAGAAGGGGACAAGAGACAAAGGATGGAGGGATAGCAGAGGGAGATTTAGAGGTGAAAGGAAGGATAGAGGCGAAAGAAGAACTGGAAAGAAGAGAAATGATATTGGGGGGGTTTAACAGAGGAGGGGAGAGGACAGAGAGGGGGGGAAATGAAATGATGGGGAGAGTTGATAGTAGACAGAAAGAGAGAGAGAAGAGGGGTGAGAAGGAGGAAGAAGCTTGAAATGGAATAAAGGAGGCTGAAATGAAAACGAGTATAGTGAGAAGAGGGGGAGAGCAAGAGGAGGGAAGATGAAGCCAAAATATTCAGTTCAACCCTTCACAATATATAAGAAACATTTGGAGTCATAGAAAGATGGTCGGCAAAGCAGAGGGAGCTGAGAGCTGCTCATCCTTCTGCCTGAAACTAAAGGTTTCTAGTGAATTTCTCAGCACATAAAACGGGATATCTAGAGCTTACTGATCCCAAAGCAGCGCTGAGTAGATCTGAGTCTGAAATAGATCATCCATACCCCGAGAAATAACCCCAGAAAGTCTGCTAGATAAAATGCTACTGGAGCTACAGTTCAGTGCTGCCCTGTCCTGTTTTTTAAATTTGATTCACACGTCCTGAGCAGAATTCAGAGCTCACAGCTCTCCACAAGTTTATCCTTACGTAACGTTATCTCATCTCAGCAGTCTGCCACTTGATATTGTTGCTGCAGCTAACAGTTACTGATTAGTCTGCCCTTTATTTTCTCAATTAATTGATCGTTTGATCTAATCAGTCATTGATTGATAGATTGTGAAAAAATGCACAGGAGTCCAAAAGATATTCCAGAAGTGTAGTTTTTTGTTTTTTTAATTATGTCATATCAGTTAAGTGAATAATTGTTTCTGCTCTGATTGGTATTGTTGTGACATTAAAGCCTGATAATCACAAAACTGGTCCATGTACATGAAACCGACCTCTCTCATAATATACCGGAAAATATAAAATGCAAGTTCTTATGAGATATGAATGGACTTACACCAGGCTGCTAACTCTGAACAAATCTTCCAGCTCTTGTCTGCTGTGCCAAATTGAAAACGGCAAATTCCCAAACAGTGTATATATATATATATAAAACATAAATAAACTTCTGTTGGCTCCAAGGTGTGTTGTTACAAAACAGTTCTACAGTGAAGAGATTAGATTAGGTTCATAAATATTGAACAAACAAGAAAAACCTCGTGCTTCACCGTGTCTGCTTTCTCTACTGATTTCAGTCACGGTTTAGTTTCACCACCTCGCAGCAAAACTCGCTCACACACACACACACACACACACACACACACACACGAAACCCGAAGCAAAAATATCATCATACATGTAAAAAAAACTCCAACGGATTTAAAAATTGAAGGTGAGATGTGTGTGTCTGAGTGTTTCACGTGATTTTCTTGTGAACGTGGGTTAGTGTGCGTGTGCAGGTCTTTGCATGCGTGTTAGCTCCACAGTCTGTTGCTCATTTGATTTCATGTTTGTATGTTTGTGTGTGTGTTTCTTTCTTTCCTCGAGTGTATAAATTCATGTGTGTGTTAATCTGCCTTTGTATGTGTGACATGCGTCTGTGTGTGTGTGTGTGTGTGTGTGTGTGTGTGAGAGAGAGAGAAGGCACAGCGAGAGGCATGTTGTAGCTACATCTCAGTTCAATTTGTCCCCGACCTCAAATTGAAATTCCATTTTCAGGTGGTAAATTGTCTCCCACTTCGCCCTCTGGCACACAGTGAATTAAAATTCAAATTAGCCTGACCCTGCACCACTGCTCTCTAGCACCTCTCTGTCTGTCTCTCTCCTCCTCTCTCTCCCCGTCTCTATCTCGCTCGCTGTTTTGCTCTCTGCCCTCTCATCTCTTCCCCCTATTATCCTCTCCTCTCTGTTCCTCTCATCTCTTGTTATCCGTTCCTCCCGGCTCTCCTCTCCTCTCTTATTTCCCTCCAATTTCTTCCTATATACCCCTCGCATCCCTCCCTACTCATCTCCCCCCTTTTCCCCTTTGACTTTTCGTTGCTCTTTTAATCCCCAGTCTCTCCTCCCTCTTGTTTGTCTCTCTCCTCCCTTCAATTCTTATCTGTTCATTCATTTTTTGTCCTTCCTTTCTCCTCCTCTCCTCTGCTGACAAAGAATTGCAGCATATAGGAGATGTGGAAAGTTTAATCTAAGCTGAGCACATATTATTAGACTGTGCTAATATGGCACAGGAAAGATCTTGATGGATTTTAATTATTTAGATCCTTTATGTGCAACTGTTGGTACCTGCTACCCACCTGCATGTATTCCAGACACATTCATTAATTAAACAGGTGGTTTTTAATTGTTTTTTTCAATTTGACAAAAAAATAATAATCTTAAGGTTCATGTATTAGATTTCTCCAGACATTTACTCGACAGTCACAGACAATTAAAACTACTAAGAAGAATAAACTTATTATCTCAGGTTGTTTTTCAAGTACCACTTTATTTTCATGTTATTAATAAGTGTTTTGTGTTTTTTAATCGTGACCCGGAGAAGACAGATCAATCTCAGCAATGTTTTCTTAGTTAAACAAAGACTGTTTTTAAAAAAATACACCCACCCTTACATAGAGTTTTAACATTAGTGCAGATGGTTATGTTTACCTCTGTTCTCTCACTTCTTCCTTATTTTCATTTGCCCGTGTTGAGTAGGCTACATAATACATGCAGTCTAATATCTCCTCTACATTTTCAGTCAGTATTGTTCAATGAATTGGCTTTTTAAGTGTTATATACTCTGTATGTATAGTGTATACAGTAGTGGTGGTTGCTGTGTACTGAGCCCTCCTCTCAGGCATCACCCTGGACTTTACCTCCTCCATTTCATCTCCAGCTCTTGAGTCCTGAGAGTAGTTTGGATGTTCAGATTCCCACAGCTAATAAAGTTCATCTCCAACTCCTCCAGCCCTACCTCTCAGTCATGCTGAACAAAGGCTCTCTAGAGGTCTTGGTGTTCACCGGCAGCCACAGTCCACGACGTGTCATCAGACGACCCGAGCTCGGCATACTGAACGATGGCAGGGAGCACTCACTGCGCATAGAGAGGCTACCTGGCAGGTCGGTGTTTGTGTGTCTGTTCATTCTGTGGTTCCTACAACACTACTTTGGCTCTACGTAATCAATTTAATATTTTTTTGCCACCAGATCTTTTGCAGTTCAGGTGGACGAGGAGGCCAAGAGAGAGGCAGCCCTTCCCAACGATCAGCCAGTCAGCTTGAAGCGGATTTTCCTCGGTGGCATTCCTGCAGAGGTGGAGCAGACGTCCAACAGAGCCAACATCCCATTCCAGGGATGTATATGGAACCTCATGGTCAACGCTGTGTACGTAACATCTGTCTCTCTACACATGCAGCCAGATGTTTATTCACTGAGTGTAACACAGGCATTGATGTAATCTAAGGCTGCAGTTGGTGTTTTTTTAATTCACTATTAATATTCACACTCTTTTTCGCATTTTTTGTAGCTGTAATAACAACTAAACCTAAATTCTAGGTACTCTGTGACCCGGGCTACTTCCTTTTACTAAAGATCTGGTAACATTGTGAACATGAAACTATTTGTTTTGATTTTGATACATCATGGAGTAATATGTTTCTGACATCACAAGATAAATATGGGGCAAAAGAACAGAGTCAGCTTTTGATTTTGATATTTCTCTGCCCTCATGTTTCCACCACGTTAAAACACTGACGCAAGCAAAACTGACCCATCTACTTTACTTTAGTTTCCTTTCACAGTTTAACTGTTTAACCGAGCAGCTTCACCTCGTCGTCCCAGTGTTTACCCAGTAATGTTTTCTGGCCTAATTTTGACCTCATACGCTGCTGCGTTAAAGCGTTGTTAATATGATTGCAGGAGGTCGCGATGACGATGATGATAAAGCCAGCGTCTCTTTCTGCATGAACAGCAGTAATAGAGCTGTCCAACATCATAAACACACTCATAACTCAAATTACACCCCTCTCTCATCTTTGTGTGTTTATGTTTGTGTCTGTTTGTCTATCACTCACCTTAGCTCACCCCTATCAGCCACCCCGATGCTGTAGCTGCTACCTAATATACTGTACATCTATCTGGCAGTGCGTCATCATCGTTCTGTGTACATTTATTTTATTTATTTTTTGGTTGTTCTTAAAGCACCAACCATGATGTAACCTATGAAATATATCCAGTTACTCACTATATTTCCTTTTTTATAATGAGAATCTTGTCAGTGAACTGTGTGTGCACCTTAATCTTTAATCTTGTCAGACTAAATGCAGATTAAATGCTCAAATCTTGGTGAAAATACACTCTTCAGAAGGTCTGTAGTTCAGTATTACTGTAGATTCAGTCTTTCGCTGGTTCAAACTGTTGAGTCAAGCACAAAACCAGGCAGGTAAATGTGACAAAAAACAAAGGCATACGTGGTAAATCTAATCGCCCGTCCATCTCTCAGCCTCTCAGATTTCTCCCTGCCCGTGTCCTTTGAGAATGCCGAAATTGGCCAGTGCCCCAACCTCGCCCCGCCGCCGCCACCTTTACCACCTTTACCACCTCTGCCGGAAAAGGAGGAGCCCGAGGAGGAAAAGGAGGAGTTAAAGCCACTCAGGCCTCCGCCGACCCCTGCCCCTGCCACACCACCTCCAGGTCCTCCTGCTGTAAGTGGCTCATTAGTACTCGTTGGAGTTCCAAACACTCCCAACTTTAATCATGAATATTTTTCAGCAGGTGTTAAGGCATTAATAATACATTACATATTACACCTGAGGGTCTTTATATACAATAATATAAAGGCTTAAATTACTGTTAAGGTGCCCTGTTGTGCATAAAAAAGCACATACATGCACAGGAGACTCACATTTATATTTTTCTTTGCTTTCTTACTGTTACTCACAAACACACACACACCTATTCATTCCTCCCCCTGATGAAATGCAGCCGTGGCCTCGCCGTGTTAGCTTAGCGCTTCATCACATAGCAGTTGCACAGCCCATTACCTCTTCTTTATAGTCCCTTTAGCCTTGAGCCACTAAACTCTGCCTCCGGCAGCCTGTCACGCAGTGCAGAGCCACGGCGCCACGCCAGGCTAACTGTGCATGCCGTTCATGCTTTACGAGCCACGCAGGAGCCAGCTAACATTCAGCTACCATGCTAAGAGGCTCACCCTTAGCATTTTGCAATATATATTCCACATATTGAATATATTATAAGACTCGCAGCAGTCATAGTTGATCAGTTACCCCGTTACCTGTTAAACTACACCTCTAAAAGGACATCGATCATGAAGCACAGAGCCGAGGAGCGATGCCAGCATTGCTATAACTCTGCGGCTTGTTGCTTTATGGGCTGTAAGTTCATCTGCCCTGTGATATACAGTAGACCACAGGCTGCGAGAAGCCATCTCTCTGTTACAGAAGCCCTAAAGGGTCATACATACATACTTATTTTCCCGTGATAACGAGATAATTAATTCGAGATCTTGAGAAAGTCCAGTGTATGAAATCATTGCAGGAAACATCAGTTTAGTGTAGCAATGTCAGAGGAGCAAAATAATATCGATCACATATCTTTTCAATCAAGGCCTGACACAGGCGGAAACAGCTTTATGCCTTGCTGTAGATAATGTACACATTAGTGTGCGTCATCTGAGAAGACGGCGCAGTCTAACTGAGCCTGATGTCGTCATAAATACCCTGAAAATCAAAACTGACTCTCTGTATTTCAAACTAATTGTTTGAAATGTTTTGAGACAAAATAAGAACAAATATAAAATACACTAAAGATGTCTCCTGCTCCTCTGACATTGCTACACTAAATGATGTTTAAATACACTAGACTATCGTTTTGTTTTTTCGAGATCTCGAATCAATTCTCGTTATCACGGGAAAACGGGTGGAATAAAATCTATGTATGTATGACCCTTTAGGGCTTCCGTACTCTTTGACTCTGTAGACTGTATCTACATTTTAACAGACATTCTGCAGTAATTATCTTTATCATGTTTTGTTTGCTGGGTATTTTGTTAATCTTGTTGACTCTTGGAAAGGTTTTCCATTTTGGACATGTTTGTGTTCGGATGCATGTCGTCACGAAACAACACAGAAGCACAAATTTACCCAATTAGTACATTTTTAATTCTGTTTTGAAAAAGTTGCACGCAGGTTGCAACATGCATTTTTCATTAGAAGTTTAAAAAAAAGGACATTGTCAGACTGAAGTGATCACAAGTTGAATCACAGCTGACAGTAAACAACAGTCTCAGCATGCGCTCGAATAAAGAGGCTTCTTCATCTGCCACGGCATATTGTGTTCTTCTTATTCACGAGATTGTCGTGAGCACCAATTTAGAGGTTGAAGAGGCTGCATGAGGGCACGTTGCAGGCTGGAGTGAACCTCTGAAAAACAGGGTTCAGTGTTTTTTAGTTCTTTTTTTTTTTTACTCACCGTTCTGATTGATGATATCATGACAACTGCCTCTAATTAGACTTTTAAATCACAGCTCTTTAATTCCCTTCAGTCACACTGAAATGCGACAGTAACAAAGTCCTAACACGAGGTTGATTTCAGCTCCAAAACAGGAGTTTTTGACTCAGAAAAAAAGGCCTTGTTCTTCTCCAGAGATAAATCTTAACATATTGTTCAGTGTTCTTCAGTAATTATGCTTCAGTTCAGAGTTAAAAAAAAAAAAACATCTCCCTGCTTCATTAACTTTTTTTTTACCCTTCATGTTAATGACATCATTGCCTGCTTCGAGCTGATTGGACTAGCTGTGTCATAAACTGTGTGGCTGCCATTAATCTGCTTCCTTCCCGCTCCGTGACCGCTGACCTGCAGGAGGCCACACCCCCCGCCGCCCCTGCTGCCACACCTACTGCTGCTGCAGCCCCGCCCACTGATCCCAGTGCTGACACGGTACACAAACACAGACACACACCGACACACACACTTCTGTCTGTGACACTCACTGACATAACAGCTAAATGGTGTAATAACAGCAGTGGCTTTTCAGACATTTCTGACTCTGTCCATTCACCACTGTGCCTTTTTGTAATTTAGAATATAAGAACATTGAACTCTCATTCAACTTTTTCATTCTTGACATTTTTAAAGAGAAGTCACATGTGCAGAGCTTCTTTTGAACTCGGTGCCCCCGTCAAGATTCCTATCTTCCATTAAAAGTGCATTTCTTACTTAGTTATTCTCTTTTCGACATATTCTAACACATTTCTAGAAAGTCAGCCGAGTGAAGCTTTCCAACATCTACAGACTTCACAGCAGAGCTGCTTTGTGCAACCACACAGCCTTCAACGACGGCCGCTGATCAGCTCCACTTGTACAGCTGAAGGTTACTGGAAGTGCTTCACCCAAGAGCTCTTGACATTAGTTATTAAAAGAAAGAACAGCCTTTCTTTTTCTTTTTTTTTTTTAAACCTAGTGTTGTGTTGAGGTGTGAGGTTTGTGGTAGATGGAGCTCAGATGTGTCTGCTCCTTCTTCTGCAGTAGTAGTTAAGTGTTTGTAGTTTTTCAAGGAGTTACAATTGAAACACTATTAAGCAATATAGTGACCGGTGACATATGCTTAAGGGATATTGCACAGCTTTTAAATGGGTCATGACTTTAGTAGTAAAACATTCGTAGCTTAAGCTAATTACTACCAGGGGACAAAAGAGCAGCTTCTCTGAAGCCTACAATAAGCAGAGCGGGGACTACTGATCTCTCAAGAGTGGTGGCTACTCTGCTGACACACACACACACACTCCACCACAAGCTCACACACACAATCTCTTAAACAAAATCCCAACTAAATGACTTCTGATTCTATTGGTGTGACCTCCAACCAAAGACTTGCCATTCTGAATGGAAGACCGCCCTCCTATTGTTAGCTTAATGGAAAGACGCAGAGGGGATGAGAGAGGGATTGAAGAAGAGGAGGATGAAAGAGTAGAGAAGACAGGAGAGGGGAGAGATGTGAGCGGGGAGAGAAAAGGTGCAGCCATGGAGGAAGAGGAGGAAAGAAAGGGGAAGAGTGTTTCTGAACAGAGCGGCGCCCGCCTTTTGTTGGCTTAATGGAAAGACGGAGGAGAGCAAGCGGGAGACGAATGAAAGGAGAGGGAAGGAAAGGGCTTCTGAGCGAGTGACATCTCCCTTTTGTTAGATGGGGAGACACTGAGAAAGATGGGAAGAGAGAGGGAGGTTGAGGAGGAGGAGCGGATATGAGGAGAGAGCGCGATAAGAGGTGAGTGTCAGCTGCAACAAAGCAAGGTCACGGTGTGGGGAATGTCTTCACTTGAAAGAGAACAAGAGAAGGAAGGGAGATTAAGACACACATACATACACAGACACTCAATCGTCTCAAATGCTCTCTCTCTAACT
Source organism: Larimichthys crocea (assembly GCF_000972845.2). NCBI lineage: Eukaryota > Metazoa > Chordata > Actinopteri > Sciaenidae > Larimichthys > Larimichthys crocea. The sequence goes on from NC_040021.1 coordinate 5,723,482, forward strand.
TTGTCTCACACCGACACTGAAGGTATGGCAAAGCAGCTTTGGTACTTAACAGGTGAGGTATTCAAGCGAGAAAAGCAGGGTGGAGCAGAAATGGTGAAGGAGTTGAGAACAGGTGAGGGGAAGAAGAGATGGACGTAAAGGTTTTGGAATTACCCGTGAAGGTAGAGGAGATAGGACAGTGAGATATGAAAGGAGCGAGGAAAAGAGGTGATGTGAGGTGGGAGGGCATGAAAAGGATGATGAGACGGGAGGAGAGGAGATACGACAAGGTGGAAAAAGTCAGAGGAGCAAGTGAAGAGGAGGGTGGAAAGAGAAAATTAAGCACAAGTGGTAAAAAAAAAAAAAGGTCTTAGAGTCGAGAACAGGAGAAGAAAGTGAAAATTGGAGTGGAGGACACAATAAGAGAGAAGTACTAGGTGGAGGAGGAGTGGGGAGGATACAGGAGAAAAAACATGAAAGGTAAAAGAAACTGGAAAGGAGTAGTGTGGTATGAAAATAGGAGGCAGCAGAATGAGACTGGAGGAAGAAAAAGAGGGGGAATGATGGGAGGAGACGCAAAGATGTGGGTAGAAGAAGAAATTTAAAAACAGTGGAGACGAGCCTTGTGAAAAGAGGAAGAGAAGAAGCAGGGGAGTGATAAAAGCGAAGAGGAGAAGTTAGGGTGGAGGAAAGAAGAGAGAGATGGGAGGGGGAGACATGATTTTAGAGTAAAGGGCAAAGGAAAAGTTAAGCTGATAGGTGAAGAAGAAAATATTAAAGGATGGGGGAAGAGGTGCAGATAAAGGAGGAGAAGTTGTAGAGAGAATAAAGCAGCGAGTACGAAATAATGAGAGGTGAGGTGGACAGCACAGGAAAGGAAAGAATATGAGAGAGAAAATGTGAGTCAGAGAGATGAAAGAGGGCATGGAAGTAAAGGAGTGGAGAGGTACAGAGTAGAAACAGATGGGAAGACAGGAGGGGAAGAGGAAGACTTGGACAAGGAGGAGAAGAGGTGTGAGAATAAGGTTTGGAGTTTGACGACGCCTTCACTTGTATTACAACACTGACACCTTCTGGTTACTGGCTGAAGTGCAACCTTTAAAACATCGAGGGGCACAGGTATACTCCTCGAACACGTCGTTTACTCTGCTGCCAAAAGGAAACCCAAATCAAATGGAAATCATAGACTGTGGTGTATAACATAAAACACATAAAAAGACAATATGGGCAAGATTTATGAGAATCAAACTGTGGGAGGGATATCGATTTTTGAAAGTAGTAACAGATTTGAGGTGATGAAGGAAGAAAACAGCCGTATGCTGCAACTTGTTGGGACTGAAATGTAGTATGGTAACTGATAGAATGATAAATAGATATATAGTTTTAGTATATCAAGTTATTGTTTTGAATTTTCATTGCACATCCCATACCTCACTTACAATTTAATCTTCTAAACTCAATCTACCTGTGTTTGATGACCTGTGCAGATCAGAAGCACAAACCCTATTAGTGTGATCGACGTGTTCTGCTCAGGTGTTAAGGTTTCCTGTTGACAAGAGGCAACGGGAGCAGAGAGTTGAAACCCTGTCAGCGTAACTGACATGTTATGTCCAATCTCCAGGATTCATGTGCATCAGCTGTGGCCCCGACAGCGCTTGAGAAGGCCTATCAGTTCGGACTGACCAGGAACAGCCACATGAGCTTCGCTTTCGATGACACCAAAGTCAGAGAGAAGTATGTATTCAGAATAAATAATCTTGTTTTGTTTTGTGGTACTGACCATATGCAGAGCTGCAGATATACTGAGCTTTTTGAGAAACTTATACCATAGTTGCATAGAATCTTACAACTATATAGTACTGAAGGACAGATTCATATTTTTTATTTGATTATATATTGTAATACAAGAGCACTGCTTTCTAAGTAAAAGTCCTGTATTGTAGTGTATAGGATTTAGCAGCATCTAGTGGTGTAGTTGCAGATTGCAACCGGCTGGTTTCACACTCATTGTAAAAGAGAAACTACAGTGGCCACAAAAGATGTGAAAAACAAGTTTGTCTGTTCTTTGCTAGAGTAGAAACTTGGTGGTCCAACAACTATAGATAATAAAGGGTTTGTTCTAAGGTTACACAAACAGAATATACTACTACTACTTCAGTGTGTATCATCATTGCTGATTAGGTGGAGGTCAATTGAACCACTTTATACACTCTTGGCTAGTTTAGTCTGTAACAGCGCATCATATTTTATTAGATCTTATCTGGCAGTAACTATAAAAAGGATGTAGTTCGGTTAAAAGTACAATATTCGACTCTGATATGTATTTTGCTGCATTCCACCACTGCAGATGTAGCTTTACGCCTGCCACATGTAACATACCCAACCCAGAACACTGACCCGTGTGGGTGTGCTTGTATGTATCTTGTCAGGTTTTTGCTCAGATCCCACACTATGGAGCGCAGTTCTACATAAATAAAGGAAAACCGGAGTGAGTGAGTGAGTGATAGTTTGGACGGGATAAGATGTCTGCAGGTCAAAAAGAAATCCAGGGAAACTTTCTCTATGAATATTGAATTAGTGAACCCATCCTGCAAACAGACTGACAGCAGCAAAAATAACAACGTCGAAAAGATAAAAGAGAAAATCCCATATAGATATACATCCATCAAGTCTAGAGACAAGGCAAGGGCTTGTGTACATTTTAGGTACTCTGTTGATCTGATAGTTTTGTTAATGGATGAGCAGAGAAGGGAACAGTGTGTTGTCTAATGAGTATTTGTTTACTGTAAGTCAGCCTGTTCACTGTCACTGTTCTGTGTATCTGTCAGGCTAATCATCGAGTTTGAGCTGAGGACGAAGGAGGAGTCCGGCCTCGTCCTCTACATGGCGAGAATCAACCATGCTGACTTTGTTGCCATACAGGTGTTTTATTTTTTCACCAATTTGTTCTCGTTTGTTTCACAAAGTTAATGTCATCCCTCCATCATGACACCCTCTCTCTCTCTGCCTGCAGATCAAGGACGGACAGGTTTGTCTCGGTTATGATCTTGGTCACGGAAACATATCGGGCTGCGTCCCATTCTCTATCAATGATGGGAACTGGCACAAGGTAGGACAGCCGTTCAGACTTTCATCCATGCTTGTGCTTGTTTTACAGATTCACAATTTGTTCACTCATTCATTAAGAATTAATTCATTTAGATTCTTTATTATACATGGCCAGGGTCTTTAACAGGGGGTCCTCAGAGCAACATGGTTTTATATAATGTAGTAGGGGGTCCCTGCTATACAGGCAAAAATTTCAACTGACTTATTCTGTCCTCTTTATTTCTGTGTATACTTATGATTATCACATACTCTACATACAGTTATTTACTGACTGACGTCCTTGCTTCATGCAGTCCAGAACGTCAGATCCTGAAGTAGAATTTACATAGATTTATGCTCATTTCTTTCTGGCTGTAGTGATCCTGTGAAAGGACTCTACTGTACTTCCTCTCTTTATCACTCCTCCATCTAATATTTGCAGTTTACTAGCTTCCTCTTCACGTCTATTGATCTTCTTTCTTTTCCCTCTCAGATCCGTGTGAGTCGCTTCAAGCAGAGAGGTCTACTCACAGTCGACGTGCGATACAGTAAACAAATGATCAGTCCAAAGAAGGTAGGTGTTTTCTACTCTGACCACTTTTCTTCTATATGACTGCACATGCAAGAGCTTACGTGGCAGATTAGTAAAAAGAAAAAAAAAGATCTTTCAGTCGTGCATTTGTTGACCGAGTTTAAAGTTTGTTGTATTAATAATTTATCTTCTTCTTACCAGGCTGACCTGTTAGATGTGGTGGGAGTGGTGTATGTTGGTGGATTACCAACAAACTACACCAGCAAGAGAATAGGACCGGTAAAAAACATACAAATACACACGCACAGCAACATTAACTAAACTAAAAGACTATTAATGAGTTTTTAACCAATCATTCTCTTCTTTTGTTTCTAGATCCTCTACAGCATCAATGGATGTATCCGTAACTTGAAGATGGTGGGCAGTCCAGTCAGCACCAAATCACCTACTACAGGTAACAAAGTCATACTCTATGTCACACACTTGTAACCATCCATAATCTGTTTAGAACGATCTTCTGTTTGTTGTTTTGTTAATACTACAAAGTAGGCGGAGTAGATTTGTTTCTAACCTCTTCCCTATGTGCAGGTCGCCTTGAGGCCATCACTGAGGACTTTAATTTGAACATGGACACGCCCACCTCCAGTCACATGGTAGGGCGATGCTTTGTTGCAACTGAAACGGGCACCTATTTTGAAGGCACCGGCTTCCTGAAAGCAGGTGAGACACTGACAAGCCACTCGCATGCTGTAGCTGCTGCTACTGTACTGCAACCCTTATCCCAGTTCTTATTTTAAAAAACAAGCCTTTTCTTGTTATAAAAGTGAATAATAATCCCTCTTTCTCTCTCTAGTGTCTTCTTACAGAGTGGGTCTGGATGTGTCGATAGCATTAGAGTTCAGAACCAGCAAAACCAATGGAGTTCTTTTGGGTGTCAGTAACCAAGCCAGCGATGGACTGGGACTAGAAATCGTCGAGGGCAAGGTACGTAACAATGACTACAGGAATATTTGGGGAAATGCACCTTTATGTTAGACGAAAAGGTCAAAGCTAAAAGTCTGTCCAACAGTTTAAAAAAAAAAAGTAAATGTCAAACTGTTCCTTTAATCTACTTTGAAAATTTAATTGTGCAGATTTCATTAGTATATGCTGTACCTAGGCACAATATGACAACAATACATGTTTCCATATTCCCTCCCCTCTACCTAGCTGCTCTTCCACGTTGACAACGGAGCTGGACGAATCACAGCGGAGCACATGCCAGAGGGAGACGGCTTCTGTGACGGCCAGTGGCACTCCATCACTGCTAACAAGTTACGCCACAAGGTGGAGCTGGTGGTCGACGGGAAGCGGAGCCAAGCAGAGAGTCCCGACGCACGCTCCAACACATGTGACACCAACAACCCCATCTATGTCGGAGGATATCCTGGTACGAGCGCCTTCTAACACACAAACAGTACTATGTACAGGGTGTATATATATATATGTCGTATATCAACTCACTGGTTTATTTCTCTGTCTTAGCTGGAGTTCATCAGGCAGCTCTCTCCACCAGCACTTCTTTCAAAGGTTGTATGAGGGACCTGAAGATCACCAAGGCTTCGAAGACGCTGGACGTGCAGTTCAACAAGTCTCCAGAGATTAAAGGAGTCCAGCCTCTCTCCTGTCCTGCTGTAGCTGCCTAACCGGCACCACAGAGCTTCCCCTAATACAGCACTTCACCAGCTACACCGTCAGGGCACAGTGTTTATATAATAGTAATCAGATTCTATGTGCCTGAATCACAAAATAAAATTAATGTTGCCACAAGGTGTGTAAACATACGTGTGGTAAAATATGACTAAAAACTTCTAAGCAGCAAGGAAACATTTGTGTCTTGCTCCTATCTGGGGCCACCAACATGCAAAGTTACCTGGTTCAGTGTTTAGTTTCCAAAGTGCAGACAAATCTCAAAAACATCTCTGCAGTAAATTCTTCAAGTTCACCATCGTACTTTCAGTATAAGACCCTGACAGCACGAACAGTGCAAGGCTCTAAACAATAAATCTACAAATAAAGGTCTCAAAATGTTTGAAAACTTCTTTCATAGTTTGTCAGCTCACGTGAAGGATGATGTTATTATTAAGACCTGTGCTCACAGTATTAATTATATTCTGACACGTGTGATTGTATTTCAGTCTCTCTTGCTGAGGTAAAACAGGACATGTGGAGTCCTTGAATGATTTTATCCTTGTTAAAGAAAAAAAAAAGTGAAAAATTAATATTTCTGTGTGAATTTTCTACATTTGTCCTTCATAAACCTTGTTCCACTGATGTTCACTTCTTCATGAAGGAATAACACTGACTCCAAATATGAATCCAACATATTTTAGATAAATGTTTATCAAACAAAGCTGGACCTATTTTAGCCCTCTGTACGGCAACAGAGGTTGCGAACAAGTTCTTAAAAGTTTTTTAAAAACAATTTGATGCATCTAATAGCTCAAAAGCCAGAAGAGGAGTTCAATATTTGTCATTACTTAATAATCCAAATAATTACATGAAGAATCTACTTGATTACCCCAATGCTGTGAATACAAGCAGTAAAATTTTAACCTGACCATCGATATGATCAATCGATTGATAGAATATTCACACAGGCTGCAGCTTGTGTTACTGAAGGTACAAGGTTTCTGCAGGACAGTATTGGTAGTGTATGCTCTGCATGTTGTGTTTCAAATATACTCCTGACAGCATCTCACAGATTGTCCTGTCCTTCTTTAAACAGATTAGTGAGAATGTTGAAATGCATTTTTTTGGAAATAAACTTCTGAACCATGAGGCTGTGTCGCGTGGAATCGTTCATGGAGGAGATATTTTTTTAAATTTAATATTTACTGAATGTATTTTTACTGAAACTCCAGCAGGTGGTGATGCTGCTGCTGCTGCATCCACTTAAAGCCGTGCGTGTGATTGGATTAGAAACTGCACAGCTGGATCTGCTAAATGAGTTTCAAATTGATTTTCATAGTCTCATAACTGGAGGTTTTAGTTTTAAATTAATTACTTTTTTGGGGATATTGCTTATGATTTTAATATAAAATTATAAATTAAACTGTCAAAGTTCATTCAGTGATTTATGTATGCCCGTCGTGCTGATTTTATTCAATATTTCAGTCAACACATTTACTCACTTACATTCCCAGTGCACTAGAGGGCAGCATGTGAACACACAGAGCATGTACCTGTTCAACAGCTGCTGTTTGGCTCCAGGACTGCTTTGGAAACTTGACACGTGACGTAAAGGTGAATTTCTTTGCAGCTCCTGGAGGAATTAATACACACACGTGAAATAACAAGCAAGATCTCTCTCCTTATTGTGCATTCCTCTTTTTTTTATTATTATTATCGTGGTCCTCTTTACATGAAGGTGAAGAATGTTCAGCTCACTAAAACTCATCGTGGCTGCCTGAAGTGGAATGTTCAGAAGAATAGAATAAATCCTAACACCGTCATCATCATTACACCTGTTTTCTTTCTTTCTTATTAAATGAGCAACCTGTCTTTACCTTTTTATGACAACAAGATTACACGTCTGTCTGTTCAGAGCGGTCGGAGAAACGCTTGCTAAAAATAGACAACAGGACTGGCAGTGGAAATCTATTAAATGAATATTTTTCTTTATTTTTTTCCATGCGAGATAATCTAAGAAATAAATAGATTTTTTTTCCAGTGCTGTGACACATTTTGTTGGACAGTTTGTGCTGATGGCACCTCTCTCATTTCAGCCAATAATATTAATGATGATAATAATAATAAACACCCAGTGCTCCCAGAAAATTTTGAAAAGATTATTTCCATTTGTTTCCAGGAATGACGTACCAGAGCAGGAACTGTACAGGTTTGTCAGTCAGTCTGTAACAGGCATAAAAACAGACAAATGTAAACACATGTTCTAACACACTAAACCACTGTTGGACACACAGAGGTTGTGTATCTTGTGTCATCCTTCGTGGATTGATCAAAAAGCTCATTTACTCTAAAAAAAAATGGTTGGTGTACTACCTCCACCCTGTTCCACCATCAAAAGAAGTCTGACCGGCATCAATGTGAAGACTGATCAGGTCAGACAGATGTTTACCTCATCCCTTCGTTCCCTTATATCATCCTAGTGAATGACGTGAGATAAAACAGATAGCTACAGCATTAATCTAAGTCTCGGCATTCAAGCATTCCATGTTTTACATCACTGAAAGTAAAGCGGTAGCCTCTTCAGCTAACATGAGTGTAGAGATAGTAGAGAAAAACAACAAAGAGAGAAAGGACAAAGCCTGGCGTGGTGCAGCAGGGCTTTCTGAGTGGAAACCTCCTAAAGAAGAGTAGCATTGTTTGTCCTCTACGCTGTGACAGCACTGTCCTGGTGTCAGGTCTGGTGACTTATTGCATGATGTCAGTCCTCTTCAACTGATCTGAGGTGATTTTCAAAACGTGGTGGCGGTCCAGACCAGCAGCCTATAGGGCTCGTTTTATGCCGCCCCTCACCCGCCTCCCACGGCCACACCCAAACACCCCAGGGTCTTTTTTTCCACCTGCTCTCCCGGAGGTAAGCAGCTCTTCTGGGTATGGTTCCTTCTACTCTTGATCCACGCCTGGTCAGGACGACTGCATGAGGCCCGTCAGACGTTTGCCCGTCAGTGACTTGCCCTGGTGAGGGAGCAGAGAGCGGGTTAAAGGGGGGTGAGGGCTGTCCAAACAGCATCAAGTTAAAAGCTTTCTTGAGGGTTTAGAAAGACCAGTGTGGGAGGAAAAATGAAAGAAATGAAAGAGTGGTCTGCAAAAAAAAGGAAAAAGCATGCCCAGTAAGACTTGTATAACATTTCTTTATTGATTCTTGGCCTTTGATGTAGTGTGTCTATGAAGAGATGCGCTGTTTGGTTTGCAGGTTGCAGGTCACCTGCAGAGGTTTTATTAATCACAGCATAGACTGAATGAATGAAGCCAATATTACAGAGCACAGAGATGTCCCAATCCTCTGTATTTAGTGTGATTTTACACTGTGAACCCTCTCTTTATGGATTCATCCTGCATCTCCTCTGTAATATCCCTGCAAGCTATTCTTTTTTTTCAAAGCCGGACAAGCAATTAGTGCAATGAAGTGCAAAATTATCGCAGAGGCGTCAGTGAAAATGTTTGTATTACTGAGCGCGAGCGACGGTCACATTAAAACTTTTGTACGGTACAAACTGATCTTGTAGCTTTCATTATTAGAACAGTGAGCGGGAGTCGGAGAAACCCTTCACGACACTAATAAAGAATCAAGTCTAATAATCTCTCGTGCGGTAGCTGTAATAATTCCTCCTCCGTTGCTCCAGTTTTGCTGGGACTGCTGGGGATATGGTACAGCATAGTGATTTATACTCACCACACTGCGAGTGAACTTCTCCAGGGAGGTGCGTCGGCCCTGCTCTGTTTCAGGCTGAAGAGTCAGAAGAAAAATACAAAAAAAAGGGGGGGAGGCAACAGTTCAACATCTCAGTGTGTAAAGCTCATATCTGCATGCATCTCACAAGCTCTCCATTCGATAGTAGTTAGAGGTCATCAAATTGAATTCATGTTGTGCAGCATCTTCCACTGCATATCTGCTTCATGGCTAAATTCAACTAGAGCAGTGGTTCTTAACCTGGGTTCGATGGAACCCTAGGGGTTCGGTTAGTAGGTCTCAGGGGTTCGGTGGAGCCTCCGCCCTGGAATTTTTTATACCATTTGTTACAACATATCTTTGTGAGCAATCGTTTGAGGATGCTGGACATAAAAACTAAGAAAAGGAACAGACTTTGCTGTGAAAATGACATGAGACTGGCACTTGCCAAGGTGAAGCCACGCATATCTGAACTGGTCTCTCAAAGGCAACAGCAGAAGTCACACTGAGGTAAGTTGTTGTGAGTTCATGCACTGTGTTGGTTTTGTTATTTGAACAAGGTGATGTTAATGCACGGTTCATTTTGTGCACCAGTAAAAAAAATCATATTTTATTTTTTACTAAAGAAGGGTTCGGTGAATGAGCATATGAAACTGGTGGGGTTCGGCACCTCCAACAACGTTAAGAACCACTGAACTAGAGGTACAATAAGTGAGAAAATACCCTTCATAATGTCCCATTATGTCCCTTTAACAAAGCCACCTTGGTGAGTACAATCAGTCCATGCTATGTGCAACCATACAGTTTTATACTTTATACAAAGCATGTGCAGAAATTGACCCACGACGAGATGTCGACAAACTCAGACCCGCTTACTTTCTTCCTCGCCATCAGCAGGTCTTGGTACACGTTGGAGCGCAGGAAGCGCGTGTAGCTGTCACTTTTCATCAGCTTGTAGATGTGATCCTGAGTGGAGAGAGATGACACATGGATCTACAGTAAATGTGAACGAGATGGAGGATGTGTGATGTATGGCTCCGTGCTAATGACGTACAAAACTTGCACACTCAGCGTGTAAACTAAACAAGGCAGTCACCGAGGGAGAGAGATCATCGGCGCACATTGACTAACTGACAGGAGAAATCCTTTTGTTTTAAAGTCTTCCCTTTAAAGCCTGCAACACGAGAGGAAATTTGATAGACACCGCCCAACCCTCCCCCCAACGATTCTTTCCACCGACCTTATCTATCTCCCAGCGCGGCGTATTCTCTAGAAATCACTCCACACTATAAACCCATTAGTTGATATTGGTGAAGCGTGTGAGAAAGACAAATGGGGCAGACAACAGTGTGGGGGGATAGAGTTTCTGAAGAGGCAAGCGACTGACAATGATCACCTGAAGAGAGAGAAATTAAAAGGGTGATATATCCATTATGAATGACCCTGCAGTGCGAGAGAAGGCGGGGGGAGTTTTGTTATTACCGCATACTCCCAGAGGAAGTACGCCTATATGGACATGCATGCAGGATACACCGACATCGATGAGAATCGTGATATTTATGAATGAAATGTTGATATTTTGGTAATATTGTGTTAACAATATAGCTTTTCTTAAATCTTTATGTTCACACTCTAACATCGTAGGTGGTTGTAATGCTGGTTGCCAGTGTTACAGTTACAGAAAGATATGTACACTTGATACAATTCTCATGCCTGCGTGTTAATTATATATCTACAGAAAGCAGCTGATGAGCTTAGGTTATCATGAAGCTCGGTCAAGAAATAGTTCTGCACATAACTCTCTATTAAAATACAAATTGTCGGTCTTTACGTGGATTAAACAATCAGTGAGATTTAGAGGTGCAGCATTTTTTGCATGCGGTGTGTTATATATAGAGAGTTCCTGCTGTTCGGCTGAACGCGGAAAAAATTGCACAGTGCAGTTTCATAATAGCACAGATGAAGCGTTGCCTGCTTTGTGTGATTTAGCATCTCGCTCCTTGTGTGTGTCCTGTATAACCAGGTGATTATGCTATTCTTTTGTATGCACAAGCACTTTTGTCAGACTGCAGGGGGTGCAACCATGAAGTTTTTTCAACTTTTCCACACTGTAGCCTGCAGTGTTTAAAAGTATTATCAGCTTTTAACTGGCTAATAAATGATACTGTATATTAGAATATGCCCTCTGTGAGGATGAGTGAGCATAGATAATACAGGATGGATGGATATTAGGTGAGGAAAGTGAAGGGGCTAGTACAGTATGATGGTAAATACACCTTCTACACTACAACTAAGCCAATTACCTTATAAAGCATGCAATTGTCAGTCTGATCAGCAGGCTATAGGTGAGCAGAGGGTCACTCTTTAGACAGTAGGTTTATTATGTTAAAAGGCAGCAGGCGGATTGTTTATGCATATTAGTGAATTTCAGTGTAGCCACACAGATTAACCTTTCAGCTGACGGGTGGGAATAAAGAGGTTTGGATCGACTCTGCATGGCATTGTAACTACACTCTCTGTTTTGCATTTAATTTATACACATTTGATTTGTTTGTGTGGGTGAATGAGTTAATGAGGTTTTAAAGGCATTTTAGTCACTTTTTTTGTGTTTTCATTAAAACTGCAAACCCTGTACGTCCGAAGCAAAATGAGGAATATGTATAAAAAACATCTACCAATGAGACTCAAAATGAGGAATATGTATAAAAAACATCTACCAATGAGACTACACTACTGCATTGCTATTCCTTCTGCCTTTCTTCCCGTGTCTTGGGTTTGCTCACCTGCGCGTCCTCGTAGCTGTATCGTCCGGGGTCTTTCAGGTTCTGGCTCGTGCGTTCATAGCTGTGGGAGTCCAGGTTGATGGAGCTGGGTGCGCCCTCTGCCAGGAACTCTGCCCAAATGTCCTGCGCCCTCTGTGACACATCCTGCTGGGGCATCCTCTTCAGGTCCTGCACTGCCAACCAGAACCTGCAACGCAAATCAAACTCAGCTCAGATAAGGAGTGGACCTAATGAGTGTCTGAACAACGTGATGCACAGAATTTAACTGTCTGTTTATGACTGCCCAAATAATAAAAAGGATTTTCTCTCACTATCAGTGACTTCAAGATTTATGTATATGATATGATACGAGTGGTTTAAGTGGACATTTTTAGTAATGGGGTTTAGAATAAAATACAATGCAACAGTCTTCAAAAAATGTAAACACAACACATGGATTTAAATCTTCAATGCTGCAACCTGAAAGTTCCAGCTGAGAGAAAACTCAGCATGAGGAGGATTCAGAATCTATAAAATCTCTCAGATTAAAGAATAAAAAGTACGCAGATAAAGCTGGATTTAAAAAAAAGTACATTTTAAATGAACATGGATCACAGTGAGTCTGAAAACTGAATCTCTTTAAAGACATAAAGCGTGAATCCAGTGAAGAAAACGTCTTATTTATTCATTTTAGAATCTTCATCATGATTTTTTCAGATGCAGTAAATGTCCAGTATGAGAGAGCTGGTAAGCAGGGAAGCAGATCATGAACTGTGTCATACACCAGAGGCAGCAGAGAGCCACGAGCAAGGCTGCCTCTAAAATTGGTTTATATCTGTAATGATCTGTGGACTGGTTCAACAATATTGAGAGAAACACCTCTGGGATCTGCTTCTCTCCATCCACTCTATATATTTCTCACTCACTGTCACTCTCTCCCCTTCAGGAGTGCTCTCTCCAAGAGCTCTCTCATAAAAGCAAAAGCAATTAAAAGATCCGGAAGAGAGGAACAAGAGAGATAGTGGGGGTGAGGAGACTGGTGGGCTGGCCAAGAGGTGAGAGGCGTATGCTCTGTGTCTCATATCGTCTGGATGTGTTTGTCTTATCTCTGCTGTCTCTCACAGATGATGATTCCTAACAGCTCTCACCTTCTCTCTGGATTTTTTAGATGTGCACACCCACTTTATGTTGCTCTACAGTATAAAAGACCCAAACATGATAAAGTCTAAATGAAGGATGGACTTAATATCTGTGCTGTGACACAACACATGTGTGAACTCAAAAGGACACGCAGACCAGGTCGTCGCTAACAAACCGCAAGGTGTTCCTCCACTGTTGATTTATAGGATATGGGTGACGGTCCATGCTGCTGCTGATGCTGCTGTTTGCCAGCTGTGTGTGTCGTCTCCGGACACTGTGGGCTGTGGATGTGTGTGAACGTGGGCGAGTGTTTGTTTCAGGGGTTTATCTTATCTTTTCAACCGTAAAATGAGAAGATGATAAACAAATGGTCTAAATCAGACACTAAATCAGTGTCTAGTGTTGATGATGAAGTAGAAAAGTACACACACGTGCATGAAGGTGCAGTATGTTGGTGCAGTAGTAATATTGAACTTTGGAGAGAGCTAGTCTGATTGCAGCAACCTCAACTCCAACATACAGATTATTTATTGTGGATGTGTGTATTGCCAACAAGTCAAACTAATACTTCAACTTCTGTTTTTATGCATTTTTACATACCACCCCATGCATACCAGCACAATTAATCTGAGACAAATATTATATTGATTCTGTTCATACCAGCACAATTAATCTGAGACAAATATTATATTGATTCTGTTCTCGGTGCTCATGCAGCTTTGGTCTGACTGGTGTTCAGAGCATTTAGACTTCTGTGAGTGCCGCCTCTTTTCTTTGTGTTCCTTGTGTTTTGGGGAATTGGAAAATCACTCACTTGTGATTTGTTTCCTTACATTTTTATGGTGTGAAAGTGGACTGAAATTGTAGGTTGGAACAAAAAAATGGATGCCCAAGAGAAATAGATTGTTATCTTGCCATTTTCAGAGCACTGAAAGCTCTTGAATAACTTCTGTACTCTCCTCACGACGTCACAAAATAGTGCAGCTTTAAATTTACACAAAATTATGTGTCAGTGAAGTGCATCTTTCTAATGCATAAGAAACTTTCCTTTAAAGCTGCCACTTTCTTCCATTTATTCACAACACATACTCGATGTAAAATGGACCGTCGCAGTGCGCCACATGATTTTTCTCACTCTCTGGAGCGCAGCACATTAAGAAAAACAAATGTAAAAGCTTTCATGAACTGGCAAAAAAATATCACCGTAACATAAAAATTGATGATTTCTGAAGCATCTTGCATCCTCACCTCAGGTTTTCGGAGCTGAACTCTGACTCCAGGAACTTGAGGAAGAGCTCCTGTCCTGCCGGGTCCTTCAGGGCTTCCTCCAGAGAGAAACCCCACTTCTTCACCCGCTGCTGACTGGGCTCCTTACTGGGAGAAGGAGGGAAAGAGACAGAGCGCGGTATGAACGCCCACCTGAAGCTTGTGCAGGGATGTCAAGATTAAACACATTAGAAGAGATTAAATTACAGGGAATTAGTGGAGAAACGTGTGAGGAGCGCTGACAGATGAATACAGAGGAAGGGATAAGACAATAAAACCTAAAATTCCATTGAAGATGGTTGAAGTTGATGTGTCTGGAAAAGCTGAGCATTACGACGACGTTCATCCAAAAATCCAATTTTAATCTCTGCGGGGAATATATTTTCTCCTTTTCCTGCAATTAATCAATTCATCTGAATTATTAAGCCACATTAGGCACAATGATTATACGTCTGCTCTAATTAATTCCTGCATAATTCAGGCAGGCCAGGAATGCAGAGCATAGTGCAACCTGTTGGGAGATTGTGACCGCTTCATCAACTTCAAAACTCTTGAGATAATATTTCCATCGATGATAATTCTGAGATTGCCCAATATTTGCAACACATAAACTGAGATGGGTTATTTAATTTGGATCGACTGAGTAAGGTTATTCAAAATAATTACATATGAATATTCAGTGCTCGACTTAGTACCATTATTAGATGACCAGTTCTACAACAGTGACGTGTTTTTATTGTGTCATGATTCAAAATATATTTGTGCAAAGTTTGAATTAAAATTGAAATAATCTTACAGAACTGACGTGAAGTAAGACCGCCGTAAAGAATCCAAAAAAGAAACTTTAAGATTATTTTTTTGGCCTTTTATGCCTTTATTGATAGTACAGCTGAAGATAGACAGGAAGCAGACAGAGGGGGAGTGACACGCAGTAAATGGCCGTCCGATGCGGGATTCGAACCGGGGCCAGCTGCAGCAAGGACTATAGCCTCCACACACGGGGCGGCCGCCCAGCCCACCACACCACTGACTGCCCCATAAAGAATCAAAATTGAGAAGAACCATATGTAAAGTCTCAAAACCTGTCGCCTACATTACCCACAATCCAACTCCTCCAATGACAGTTCAGTCAGAGATATTGTGGCTAGCCTTGAGATGCTTCCTTTAAAGTGACACTGTGTAACTTTTCTACCATAAAATAATTTGAAACGATTTATAAGGTGACTGGTGTCTCCGTCATTCCCACTCTAAGCCCCATATGTCTGTTCTTGCACTAACTTTGTGCTCCGGGTACGATCACCCACCACAAACTATTGGCTGCTGGGCATCAATTCTGTAATCTACAGAGTTTGCCTTATGCTGCTGTTAGCTCAGATTGTTAGCCGGGCTGCCCGTGCAGAGAGCTCAGAGTATTGAGGAGATGTTTAGGCGTTTTAGACCACCACTGGGATGAAGAGGTCCTAAAAGCTTTGCACTTTGTCATCCCGTGTGAGCCTGCCCTTACAGTGAGCAACATCAGGCTTCTTCTCAGTGTGCATCTATCAGCTCTCTGTACCTTGGGGCACGAGATAAAGCTGATGGGGAGCAGAGCTGGTGTCTAGCCAGAACTGAAGCTGGGCAAGTGGGCAAAGTGACCGGGCTCAGCAGCCTCTATGGACGTAATGTCAGAAGCAAAGACCAAAGGGGAAGAATTTTCCATTTCTGTTCACACTTGTAGTCTTCAGCTGATTCAAGTAACATCACTCGAGGACATTTAACAGACTTCACACAGCTCTGTGTGGAGAAAACTAAAAGCAGCTGAGGATATCTTCGACCAGAAATTAAAGCGAGGTGACATAAACAGTCTGAAAGTGACATTTACGTTAAGCCAAATGTCTTTCCACAAGAATTCAACATAATTTCAGAGTCTAGTAATATTTTTGATTACAACAAAATGCCTGAGGGCACACTGGAAAAGACTTCTAACCTGTCAACAATGTTAAGATTCACCTTATTTTCTGTCAGTGTGGCAGCTCTTTCACTGAGTTTTACATTCAATTTATTGTGGTCTGTACATAATTATACAAACAATCGGTAATCAAAAAATAAACAATAACAAAATATATAAAGGAATATGTCAATATTCAATTAAAAGTTCATGATTATCACAATCCCTATATATTATAAACACTGTTTAACAGATTATATGTGACTTGAACTATGAAATAAAGAGAAAAATGTTCACTGTTCTGTAAAAAATGCTGTTTTGTACCTGGCCTCCAGATCCCAGAGGGAGGGATCATCGCTGGTCCACGGGTTGGACGGTTCTGGTGCGGTCACAAACGGGTCATACTCCATGTACTGCTCGGTGTAGCTTATCAGACTAAAATACAGATAAATACAGAGGGACAGAAGACAGAGGAGTTTGAGGGGAATAGCTGGACAAAAGTGACACTTTGACCGTTTGTTCTGAAGTAAATTCAGAATCTAAAGACCCCTTCGCTGGCAGGAACATCTGTTCTGAGAGAAAAAGTTTAGATTTTGACTAACAAAAACCAAAATCTATCCTATACTAAGACTTAAACTCAATTAAATAGAGGATGTCAGACAAAGACATCTAATTGTTAGACCGAACAGAGGTCCTCTGTATGTATGTAACAGCCACACACAGAGCATGGAGAGAATCAGGACCCTGGAGAGCGACAGCAGGAAAATAATCCATTCCAACCAAAGTTTTAGAAAATAAAAGAAGAATTACGCTTTAATTACTGAAATACTTTTGATTTAAGAATATCTACTGACAAGAAAATATACCCAAACAGTTAGAAACAAACAGAGTTATGAGTAAAATATATGTTTTGAGCCCCAAAAGAGGTAGGTTGCATCCTCAGCATGAAACCTCCAGGCCAAAGAAGAGTAACATGTAGCTGGAAGCAAAGTGTCATCCTGGGAGAGCCTGCCTTCCTAGTGTGTGTTTATCGGCTTGTTGAATGTACTCTGTGCTGGTTTAATCAATATTTCTTGTCTGGTCAAACTTCCATATGCACAGAAGAAAAAGGGTTTCATGAAACACACTGTTAAGACTGCAGAGACGAGCTCAGGCACTAAACTAAAAGCAGGCATCAACAAACCATACACCCACATGTCAGCAAGCGATTTTCTACCTGCAACGGTTCAGTCAACACATTTATCTTTTTTTTGTTTAGCAATTATCTTGTTTCAACAGCAGCTCAATCTTAGACTAACAGGCTGTCGATTTGTCAGAGAAACACTCCAACCCGCCGTACTTTCATATGCTCACTGACCCAAATAATAAAGAAGTGATTATAACCGACAAATTATTCCTGATGTGAAGCAGTTTAATACATTTATGATGCCAGTTGTTTTGAATGTTATCGTTCCAACGTGATTAATGTTGTCTGCCGTGTCGTTTCTCGTAGCGTTTGGATAAATACGGCCAAGCCGTCCGCTCTGTGGAGCACCAATTTAACCGAGCTGCGTTTGTGAAGTCAGGGGGTTAAAGGGTCAGAGAGGCAGAGCAGTGCAGCAGCCAGCAGTAATCACAGTTTTCTGCTCCGCTGGGAACTAATGTCTGTCCTGACTGACTGAGCAGACAATTGTCAGTCAAGCAAACACAGGAGAGAGGAGGGATAAGGACTAGAAACACATGTACATGCACGCGTATGCTTCGAGTCTCTCCTGCAATACAAGAACAAGAACACGTGTACAGCTTAATGCGACCAGCTCACATTAAAAATAACACCTGTGAAGCTTGCCATGGTTACAACCAGCATCTTCTGATATTAGTACTTTTTACCTCAAACCACCCTGCCTACCTTAACGCTTACTGTGTCTATTTACTTACTTACAATCTCAGTTCTAGTGCAGTAACATGCTGCAGTCTTTCCTGTTTGAAGATACACACACCAATTTGTATAGTCTTCCTTAAAATGTGGATTCTCAATGACAACAGGCTGAAAATACCAAATGCTATGGCAGATAAAGTTTGCAGGACTGTAAGATGGAGATGTTTGCGGTGTCCATAGAGCATTTCAATGGTCTATTCTTGGTTTCTAGACCCCATTTTAAAGCATAAGGTCAGATAAGGCAGGCCTTATTTTTCTCATTTCATGCTGAGTGACATGGCCTGTGCCTCGTCCATGGAGCCCCATTGCAAATTGCAAAACCGATGGGAGGGAAACAGAGAAATCCTGCGAGAAACCACAACACACTTAACCTATAACCCGATCCATCCCCAAACCAAAACGAAGCTGGTTTTATTCGTATGCTGCACTTCTAAACGGCAAACTGAAACCACCACAGCAGGTTCAGATGGGGGTGTCAAAACCAAATCACCTCCATCTGCCACCGCTGCAATACAGATACAGCAAAAGAGAAGTCATTCGGCTGATCATAGATGATCATGAGAGGTCAGAGAGGCTAATGGAATGTGTAAGATTGAAAGGATAAAGTTAAGACATGTTGTACAAGAGACCGTCCTGTACCTTTCAGCAACCTTGGACATCTTCATACGGTGCCGGTCTAGCTGTGAGTTCAGGAATAAGATCTGAAAGAGGAGACGACAGAAGTCAGTGTCAGTTTTATGAAATATCAGTGTATGGATTGCAGCAAACAACTGCCTCTGTATTACTGTAATAAACAAACAATGTTTCAGTTGGTTGGCAGAGAGAATTTGACTTTCTCTCTGCTATCATTGTTATGTGGCGGAAATCTCCAGAAAGCACTACAGCAGAAAAATGTGACCCGGTAGCAGAAGCTGTCAATCTTCTCTGCTTCTGCTGCAATGAAATCAAATGCTGGTGGAGTTACACAGCATAATGCTCCTACCTCTTTCTCCACATCCTCCTTGGTGCCTTTCCTGCAATGGTGCAGGGGAGTATGTATGGGACTCTGAGACTGTGTTCCCTCCTCCGCCAAACCGTACACCGACTGGTCCGTTCGAACAGGAGAGGTAATAGGGAGACAGAATGTGCACTTATTATTTCCTGCGGTGTAGATAAGGCACGGAAAGCCACCGTGGCACGGTGTTGTAAAATTAGAGGGATAAAAAATTGAGCAATTCAAAATATAATTGCATGCATGGAAGCAAATCTCATTAAAGGAGCAGTGTTGGTGTGATTAAGCTATTTGCCAGTTGATTACATAACATGAACAAAATCAAATCCATATTTTTTTGAATGAATCAACATTTATAGTATTTCTTTATGTGTGTATTTCCAGTAAGCGGAAGGATTTAGGAAACCCTTTAAAGGGTTAGCGTCACACTCATCATACCTTCTTAACTCTATGAGGGTTCTTCATGCGTCTACATTTCCTGATGTCCATCTCTGTCGTGTTGACACATCCAGGCTGGAGAGAGAGAAAAAAACCCAACATAAAAATGGTGATTTTGAGATTTATATTTCAGGTATTTCTACATTATTTTACAGTAAGCCAAAGAGAGGTAGGAAGTGGGAAGATAGAAAAGAGACAGTATGTGGATGGAAGATGGAAGATGAGGTAGGCGGCTTCAATCTCGCATGCACAGACAGAGAGGCTTACCACAGGTCTGTGGACGTCCCAGAAGGCTCTCTCCTGGCTGTCAAGGATCTTCCTCTCGGTTTTATCCTTTTTCCTGTCGATCCTGCAGATGAGATCAGTCAGTGTGAGAAATACAGCGCACAGCTTTCCTGGCATCAGCATTAAGATGTGGCAGCTAAATCAGGATGGGGAGGATAAGGAGGCGTGATGAAGATTATTGTGTCTGTATGTCCATCCGTTTTATTTTTAACAATACTGATGTGCTCACAGGTTTTGGCATGGTCCCTGTTATCTGTCTGTCCACCGTGTGACACTGTGGTTTTTTTTACTCTGCGGACAAATCTCCTGTAAGGATTTCATTTTTATGTGCAACGCTGATTGATCAGTGCTGCAAACTTCCACTAGTGTCTTTATTTAGAAATGTATCACAAGCTGCAATTTTTTACCTTTTTTTAACTTTAAATAATTAATCTGCTTGTCCTTTATGTACATTAACTTTTTTTGACAGATACCGGTTACTTGTCAGATCAAGATTTTACATAAACATGAGATCTTTGAAATAAACTACCCAAAATAAATAAGCACCACCATGACCAGCTGCAAACTGTTTTTTACGCATAAAAGCATAATAATCCAATATTATATTATATTATAAAGCCATTTTAAAGTTATTTTAGTTTTGATAGAGTAATATTTATTACATTTATGAACACAACATGGCTACAATTATCTGGATACTCTCTGGTATGCCTCTACAATCTAATGTCATCCAATACAACAAGCTCTGATACATACAGTATTGTACCTTTAAGTATATAATGGCCATTTGGATATCCAAATAAAGAATTACCAAACTTTCTGAGATAAAAATTACAATTCATCTGTTAATGATTGAGGTTGTAGAGGTGTTGTTTTGGACTTCTAATATTGATTGGCGTTATTGGAGTTGGCAAAACATCAGAAACACCTCGATATATAGTTAAATCTCTGACAGTGTCATTCAAAAATTTAATAAAGCAACATCGAATCATGTTCTCTAGGCAAAAGAACATAGTTTATATTTATAAATCACTGAGGATGGTGCTGCTAATATCTTGTGTCTGTCTTGAAAGACGTCGGGACCATGTAATCGTTCTCACTTTCATATGTTAGCCTCTGGATTCGGTGTATGTCTATAAATAAATCTGAGAGGGCTGTGTTTAAAGACAGCCATCCGTCTTCGTTTTTCCGCCCTTTTCTGTCTCAATTTTCCAAATGCTGCAAAAGCACGTCATCTTTCATCGCTGGTCTGAAAACAAATAACAAATCATGTCATCTAGCTCAGAAACAAAAGCGGTGGGGCCCACGGTGCGACGATAACACTGGATAGGTAATGTTGTAAGAAATTCCATTACAGGAGGGTTAATGGAGCGAACGCTCGCTGCTCGTGATATTGGGGAGGGTCACATTGAGATTATACTGCCTTGTTTATCTTTTACCTTAGGTGTGAATGACAGCACTACGTGCATTGTACTTTCATGTGTTGCCACGGTAACAGAGCACACTTACTTGACCTGGGCCTCAGCCTGCATGTAGATAAACTCCCACTTCCTGGCAAAGGCTCTCTGCAGCCTGGCTAGGTTCTCCTGAGAAGATAGAGATACGGAGACATGTCATGATCAAAGATCCAAGGGATAAACGTGACATTAAAACAAATCTAATTCTAAATCGTAAGATATCGTTGGCAGGTTTAAAGTTTGGCTCTGTTCTGAGAAGTCATTTAAGAACTCACATTATCACAGACGCACACAAATCTGACCTTTAAGAAGTTGCCGCAAGCTTGACGCACAGATCAATACTAAGAAGTAATAGTTTAGAGGAAGAGTCCGCAGCACTCACCGCCTCATAATCTGCCAGCTCCAGCCTGGTCTTGTTCTGCATGGTGCGCTTGCACAGGTAGATAGCTGAGAGAAAGAGCAGGAGAGACGATCGAAGACTGGGATTTATCAGTATACACATTCTGCTCCCCCCATTCATCCATGCATCTCTCTCATCCCCTATAGACCTGCCTCACCTCACCTCTCCTCACCTCCCACGGTACGAGAGTGTAATCAGTTTCAGTGGACGCCTGTCCACCTATCTGTAGCTTTAGGATTGGGAGGTGGAGTGTGAAGAGGCACTAAGCCCTAAACTCATGGCTGCCTCTGTGACAAGATGAAGGCCAGGAAGTGGACTGTTGATTGACTAATCCTCAACTGGTCCCCTCTTCAACAGTGGAATGTATTTGGATTTACATTCAGGTATAACCCAGTAGTGTGTTTACGCTGCCAGATCAGGTGTGTCGAAGATTTAGGGGGCTCTACTTACAGTTTCTCCTTCACACTAGGAGGGATAAGGTGAGACGAGGGGTTTGCAGTCTGCAAGTGCACGGCTAGATGTCACTAAATCCTTTAAGTTGATTACTTTCATGCTAAATATGTACATTCATGTATTCAAAAAGGTATAAGTCATAAGATTTTCCTGAAATCAACCCCCACTTTTGATACCAACTTTTAGCAATATCCATTTAAGAACTGATTCAGTCCAATGTGGAAATATCTTGATGGACATCAATTGAATTAAATCATTTTAGCAGCTCCTTAACAAGATCAACTACTTATTTTTGTTATGATCTTATTTTAAAAAATGTGCCCACTTTTGAGGGCTTGAGCAAGTAAACATGTCCGATATGGCATCCATATGTTTATACGGTTAAAGGTCAATATGTTTAATTTGCAAACCATCATATTTACGTGGCCCTATTGTGAAACATTGAACTGATTTGCCCCGTTTCATAGCTTCACCTACAAGTCATTTTTAAACCTGTGCAATTATCTACGCTGTAAAGTTATTTCTGTATAAACCATCAACACTGTTGGAGCAGAGTTACTCAGGGAGCTGTTGTGGGATCCAGATTGATCCCTAGATTAGGTCTGAATAGTGGTAACTCTTACAGCTGTGTATTCTAATGATTTTGGAAATGCACCAAAAACACCCGACACCCTGCACCAAGGAACGTTTAATAGAAATAGATAGAGAAAGTGAATATTAGAAATCTGAGAATCTGTGAAACAACTGTTGTTTTTGTGCCCTGCAATGGAACTATGGATATCAATTTAAACACTGTTCTAAGATATGTTAATAGGAGTGGGAATAATGAGCTTGAACAATTTTTAAAAACACAGATGAGGACATACTATAAGGAGGATTTATCACATGTCAAACTATCTTTAAAGGCTCTTACCGTAGTCTGTGTTCTCAGGCTCCCAACAGTTGGATGGCCAGAAATACGGTGCCTGGTGGGAAAACAAAATAAAAAAAGGGAGAGCCAAAGATGTTGATTATGAAATGGATTAGTATTTCAAAGACAAAACTTGGAGTGATGACGACGACCTTTATGAAACAGTTGTGCCTGTGAGACACAGCAGTGCACGTGATTGCCGTTCACCACTGTGTGAGCAATCAAAATACTTCATCAGAATTCAACAGATTCAGAACAGCTGACTCTTAAAACTTTTCCACCAGTAAGAGGCATCCTGGGGTGCCGAACAGGCGTGGGAGTACTGACTGCAGCAACACAATAAAACGAGAAGCGATGAAAGCTGCAAAACAAACAATGGCAAAGCAGAACAATAAAGCCGGCGGGGAAAGAACAGATGCTGATAGGATTGTTATTTGACATAGCTCGCAGGGTTTTGAATCAAAGTTTTAAAAAGCATGTTTGGTTGCCTCGGCGAGGGGAGATTCTACATGGCGTTAATTGTTTTGAATTTGCTTCTCTGTGTTTCTCTTTGTCTTGCACTTAATTTGCCCAGAAAATGAAATGCTAATGAATAGTGATTATCTTTATGAAGCTTTTCTGTTATGTAAAACAGCTCTCCTCCTCCTCCGCCGCCTCCTCCTCCTCCTCCCTCTTCTTGTCTTCTCTTCCACTTCACTTTGAAGGAGGAGATGCAAGGTCAAAGCACGGTAATGTGCACTGCCGCCTGGTTTAATTAAACTGCTCCTACGGCTCCGGTGAGGACTCGGCCCTCCAACAAGACCCGGTGAATAGGAAAGAAGAAGATGCTACGCAGAGATCATTGTAATCTCGCCAGGTGCCGCCTTGCCGTTCTGAGTGCTCAGGACATCGTTTCCTATTTTTAATTAGGAAATTCAGGATAAAAGAGTCTGGCATAATTAATCTGTGACTTTAATGCCACTGTCTTATCTGTGAACAGTGAAGGAGGAGCAAAATGTCAGCAAGCTCTGCTTTCCTTTTTGTCTCGTGATGAGTGCACTCCTCTACTACACTCTGTCGCTCTCTGTAGCCGCCTACTCAGCCCCAACCAAGACCTGCTTCCCTCGCTTGCTCGCTTGATGAATATTTTAACAGATCAGCATTCATTTTTAATAGGGTCACTGGATCCCAACACAGTACTGAAAGCTGTAGACAGCGGACAGGACCCTTTTGTCATCAGGATCAAGATTGGTGTGCTGTAATTTCATAACAGAACAAGTAATCTTCAGCAGCTGATTGAGGTCTTTATGAAACTTACCCCCCCACAATCAGATTAACCCCGCTGGACTAATGCAGGATGAAGAAAGGATTAGTCCAAGCTTAGGTCTCTTATAAAAGGGCAATTTGCATTTATTGGAGATAGCAGAGAGAATTATTATAATCAGTTTATGATTAATAGACTATTTAGCTTTTTTAATACACTGTGTGTGCAAAAATACAGAATTTTAAAAGTCGCAAAAAGATTCTCTTGAATCTTTCTTGCAATCTAATTCAATTCAAATTCAGCATGTAGAGGTTTGCTGTGTTCACCATCTTGGATGAGCTCAACAGAACACAAAGAACAGTTGAGGCTGATGGGAATTGTTGAATTTTTTAGTTTTGCAGGTCATAAACCAAAGTTTTGGAGAATTGATAATGATGGTGCTGCTAGAAGAAAAGTCAGGGCACCGCCATGCTGTCAGGAAACGATGAATGAGATATTTCACCGGACAAGGAAAAACTTTGACCTGCTAGTGCTGTTAGAGAAAAACTCAACTCAACCTGCTGCCACAAAACACCACTCTCAGCTCCTGCAGCTATGACCTCATACCGTGCGTGTGATGGTTATTATAACATGGTTTTCAAAATCAATGTGCTCTCTTGGCAACATCTGATATTCAGCTCGGTGTCAGGTGACAAAAGAGGTTCAACAACGTGTCAAGTATCTATTTTAGCTTTCTATGTAACCCTAAACCTGACCTGAACCATGACCCCACTTTTACACCAGACACCAGCCTTTAAGATCAAGTACCTAAAAGCTCATTTTCACAGGACCGGCTGCGCATCTTGAACTATCTAAATATAGCCTTTTGTTACCGCTCGATGCTCCTGCTCACCTGAAAACGATAGAAAGTGCCGTCGTCTTTGAGGGAGAGGACGTGGTCTGAGATGGGGAAGAAGTACCCCTGAGCTGCGATGAGACTCCCGATGTGCATGGCCTCAGCTGTGAAAGAAACAGAACAAGGAGCACAGATCACTATGGGCTCCTCTGCACTTTACATTATTATCTCTGCTGGAATCAACCCAATCAAATTAAAGCTCACACATTAGCTGTATTTAAAGTTTCTGATCAAAGCTTAGTGTTCTAAATCTTCTGATTTCAAATTCATCTATAGGATTGAGCCCTGTTTTGAAACGGATGACTCAATGACTGACTCACTGACCAGGCTGTGGGCTACTGTACCAACAATAACCGCTGCTCTCCCACCACCATGCCTCAGGTCAGGTCAAACAAATAACAAATCCATAGCAAAAACAAACAAGTCAGTATATTTTCCTAAAACCATACATTTCTTATTTCCCTGCTCATTCTGCGTGTTTCTGCACAGCATTGTCTTTGTGAAAACTGGATTTTCTGTTGACAACAATTCAGGTAAAGTCAACAATTAGTGGTAATGTGACCTGCAGAGACCTTTTTCCAAACATAGCAGTATTTATGTTTCCAAGACGACAAAAAATATAATTCCTAGTCACAGACCTGCAGTGCCTAACACACATAGGATGAATGTACCTTGTATTTTATCTTACAGTGCAGTTCAGGATACTTTTGACAGCCACATTAACTCATGTTTTGATATTAATGCATATTTTTAGTTGTTCTAATCTAAACTATGAAGATTCTTTACTGTTGTGTAGCCTGCTCAATTTCTGTTGTCATGCTTAAAAAAGTCATATTCAGCACATTTTTCAACTTACCTGGATCCTCGATGGACAGGTTCTTCATCAGCCACTGTACAATATCTGTACCTGAATCAGGTCAGACAGATAAATGACTGTTATAGTACTGAAGAAGATGGAAAAAACGTGAGAAAGAAGAAAGTTTTTCCCCTTCTAAATAGATACACGTAAACACTTTTTGATTACTTATCACTCAAAGCAAATTTCAAAGCGAATAACAAACGATGAATACAATTAAAGGTCCCATAGTTTACAGTTTTCTGGTTTTATATGTGTGGTTTTAAGTACTAAAACCTTCTCTTTATAGTTTTGCGTGTCCTCTCTCATGCTTCTCTCCGGAGCTTTAGTAAGTACACTGTTTTTTCTGTTGCATTTTGTATCACTGAGCATGGGTCAGGGGTGTTGAGTGTAAAGTTTTGACATCACAACTTTACATAAGTGCCAAAGACACAGTTTCCGAATGTGGACTGTGTGCATTTCTCTGTGTTTTGATACTTTGACAGTATTTAGACAACACCTAGACCAGTCTACAATGTTGGAACTTTAAACAAACAACAAGAAGGTATACGATAAATATCAAAACTGCATTCAAAAGTACATGAACAGAAGTTTCAACAGAAAAATATCATATTTGGCTTCATGTAAAGCAGTTGTGTTGAAGAATAAAGAAATACAAAAAGCGTACTAAATAATAGATGAATGTATCTCAGCTGGTACTGACGGATATTTATAGAAAGGACATTATTTCATGTGATTCGCATGATACAAACAGACTTTATAGTGGAAATAGAGTAGCATCTCATTTGTGCCTCCCCTCTGTTTTCTCTGAGTCCCGAGGGAGCTGGTGTTTAATCCTTCATCATTCATTAGTTTCCTGGCCCTCGGCACTCAGCTGCAAAACATTTGAGCTTCTGTTCTGCACATCCATCCGCCGCTGTAGTAATTGTGTTTATTGATACGCTCTGCTTATGGCATACTGGGAGTAATGCAGTTTCCATAAGTGCAAACCCTGAGAAAATAAGAGACGAGTGTTAATAGCCTTCCTTTGTTTCCGTCATTTGTTTTGGGGTGTGTCAAAGCCTCCCTCTGTGGCTCCAGTCTGTTAAAGTGATTTAGATGATCAATCCAGGCAACTACAGCCAGCAGGCGGATTTCAATTTCTACCTGTCAGGTACACCTGGCTTATAATGTTTTTCTATTTTAAGTGTTGATTTACGAACGTTGACTGAGTTTCACACGTATTGACATCTACGGTCGCAGCTCTGCTGGAGCAGTCGGAGGTTGATTGCCTTGCTTAAGGGCACATTGACAGTAGGAGGACGGCATTACTCATTCAGTTTCCACACTCTCTTTTCCAAAACACTTAATCATATGTTGTCCTCCCACTTTCCCTCCAGCTATTCAGCTTTTCTCCAGTGATCCACCGCAGAACAAACAGAGCAGCAGCCTCGACAGAACCAGAATGAAATACAGCCACAACACATATTGTGTTTTGGGCATAAGGGTGTGACTCAGCTGGAGCTCTAGCTGTTCCAACACTACTGTCATCACCATTCACTGCTGTTATTATCTGTGCTCTTTGGGAAGACCTAAAACCGAAAGCTGAAAAATGACATCGATCCTGTGTGGATTGTAAACTTGACGTTGAATTTTTTACAATTGCATGACCACCTGATCTGTGTGCATCAAATAAACACTGTCACTAGTTCTATTTGGGAAACCTCCTGGACATTATGGACCTTTAAAATAAAGTGTCACCCGATAAAATAAATAAATGACAATATCCAGAAGCAAAAATAACTTTTGGGATGTGACTGTCCTGACCAGAAAAACTACAACAACACTGGTCATGTGGTTTAAAACTGCAAAGCAGATCTTATAAAAGTCTGTTGAACACACAGAGAACTACTGAGCATTTTAGCCTCTTTCAGCTCATTGTTTTGGTTTTGCATCAACTTGCTCCACTTGATGAGTTAGTTGTTAAATCAATGCTGGTTTAAAGAGCTTATGTTTGCATTTTTCAGAGAAACAGATCATTCTGGTAACGTCATGTTGCATCTGCGGATGTCAGATCAGAAAAAACGCTCATATGGGTCATTTTGGAAGGTAATGACAAACGACGTACAGATTGAAAGTCTTACCTGTGACGACACTGGGGATTTTGGTCATGAAACTTTTGACAGTTCTGATGGGCACACCTTCAGTCTCGTCCTGGATGTGAGTGACAATGTCTTCAATCTGCGGAGACAGAAGAGGAGATGCCGTTTAAACGAGGTGGACTTTTGTTATTCATTTGAGGCAAGGCGTACTTAGGAGGATTGAATGTGCTATATTCGGCATATCAACCAAACCATCAGTGCGCATTAGTTTCTACTCTGCAGCGAGTCTCCCTCCTTCAAAGTCTGCATGTAAAGATCAGATCTTTTGCTTCAAATGGTCTTTTGTAGCCCCGTGTTCTAACTTGTTATTCATTTTTCAAACCATCTTAAAAGCATCTCATTTAGTGAAGATCTGAGGTAATCTCACTTCACTTGAGCCTGTGAAGACCACAGCTACATGAATTGACCCTTTCAAGAGGCTGAAATTAGACACAGCTGGTGCATGTACAGAACTTCAGCATAACATTTGTACAAATAAATTTTCTGCCTTTCCTCTCAAATCAGTCACGACATTCTCACTGGTTTACCATTAACATTGCCCCAGCTCCTCTCTTTCACAAGCAAATTTAGATCGGAGGAAAATCTGAGTCACATGAAATACATTTATAGAAACAGGGGTTCAGACGTGGTTCAACATGACAAACACAAACCCGTTATCAGATACAGATGTTAGACGAAACACATTTTTCGCTGTGGTAATCAGATTAGAGCACGAGTCGATGCTGTTTTGATTGCAACGTTGACACCTCTTCTCTGCACAGCTGCTTTTGTTGCGTCCGAGAGTGGGAAGTGAGAAGTTGGTCGCTTTGGAGACAGATAACGCAGATCTACCACACAACTCGGCGTCTATAAATAAACTCAGAATCAACTCCTGAACACAGAGAGAGAACAGAGAGTGAGGTGGCTACAGTGATCACATTAAAGACGACTGCAAGACTTCTACACAACTTCCTGTGCTTCTTCTGTTTAGTGTTGCACATGCCCTCATGCTGTGATGCATTTTTATCACATTTTTAGCTTCATGAGTGTGTTTGTAATTTGCACTGGAGTACAAATCCAACGCCCACGCTGGGTCATGGCTTGCATGACTACTTCCGCAACAGACTCAGCGCTTTAAATAGACAAAACACACAGAATCCAAGGTCGTTTAAAATTAACACTGACTTTTACACGCAAAATCATTTATGCTTGTGTATGAACAGCTGATGCATCATACTTATGTCCTACAGTGCAAAATAAAATTGTGTTCCACCTGTCTTTAGAAGCTTGATAATTTGACTAAGAACATGATTATTTACAGCAGAGGGACCTCAGGGAGGAAATGCTGGATGAGAAAGATTAGAGCTGGCAGTAAACGTGCTACAGAAGAGAGAAACTCAAGTGCTTCATAAGAACAAAAGGACAAAGAAGCAGAAGCAGCCCAGCTGGATAAATAAGTTGTTTTTTTTCTGCACACTGGCTCACACAGCATGGCCATCAGTACTTTCTTCAAAATCTTCTAAAATAACAACAACAAAGAAATACAACATACAAGGTGAAAAAAAAGCATTACCAGGACGGACACTTGCACTGATAATTGCAGTGTTTCCCACTCGAGACTGTGGTGGGCGGACTTCAAACGTTCTCAGGCTTTCACCCAAAGAAAATGCACAATTTGTACAATTTACAGCTCAATCTGTTTCACTTCAAGAACAAGAGTAAGACACTAGTATTAACAATTGTGTGCTCTAATAAACAATTCAATCATAAACCATTGGTTATACAGGTACGAATGATTATGACACAGCAAAAAAAAAAAAAAAGCCAGATTTCCTTTCATACATTTGGAAAAATTAAACACTATATATAGTATGGCATGGCTGAATACTTGATGGTTTTAATTAAGGGTGCTTGAATGAGGATTTTTGAGGCCGATCATGAATCACTGGAAACAGTATCAGCCAGTCCTGATCACAAGGTCTATTTGAAGTAGGGTTATATAAATGTAATATTCTGTATTTTATTTTTGGATTCAAATTAAGAAATGATGAAGTATCGTACTCATTGGAAGGCAACGTGTACAAAATATGTCTCTCTCTAGAGACACAGCCTAAAACCTGTTTATTGGGAGCAGTTACTGCAGATTAAGGACAAGGCAAAGGCCATGGAGAAATAAATAATAAAAGCAGACAATCGATAAAAATATTCCTG
Source organism: Larimichthys crocea (assembly GCF_000972845.2). Taxonomy (NCBI): domain Eukaryota; kingdom Metazoa; phylum Chordata; class Actinopteri; family Sciaenidae; genus Larimichthys; species Larimichthys crocea. The sequence goes on from NC_040021.1 coordinate 5,753,750, forward strand.
AAGAAAAGAAGCTACAAGGTTGTGCTGTGACGCGTGCGTCATCACCCCTCTGAGAGGGTTTTGTACAGCTATATTAACATCTTGTGTCATAGTTATCCACACATAGATCTATCTAAAAGGAATGGTTCAACACTTAATACAAATACACTTACCGACACTACTCTGTTTTCTGTTAGAGCTAAGACAATTAACTTAGCATAAAGACTGGAAATAAGTAACCCGTCTCTTTTCAACTATAAAGTCTACGGCAGCACTTCTGGAAGTCACTAATTAACATGTTATATATTGTTTTTTAATCCATACATAGAAGACAACAACTTGGTTTTACAACAAGTGGTTTTACAGCGAAGTATAGGCTGCAGACAAGAGATGACATGACTACTCACTGTGCCTTATTTATAGCATGCAACTTTAACTTAAACCTCAACTTGTCAACTTTATATATTTTAGTTTGTGTTCAGTTCTGGATTGAACCAGTCTTGGCTCTGCTTCCAGTCCTTACCCTGGGCTAAAGCAATCATCTCCTGGCTCTGGAGTTATACTTAACAAACAAGTATGAGAGTCTTACTCGAAATAAAAAAGAAGAAGCGCAGTCTCTAAAATGTTGAACTTTAATGGAGTTACTATTACACTTTCATCCGTGGTGTTCTTTTTGCCAGATAAGTGCATTGCTCGGGGACACAATAACTGCTAATAATAAAAGAAAAGCCCAAAAAGTACATCTTATTCACCTCCCAAGAAAAATATGTTCCAGCCAGTCTGAAGATTCAAACTGACAAGCCTTCTTCATTTACCTCCCAGGCCATCAGATTGCTGTCACCCCTGCTCCCCTCTCTTGTTAAAAGAAACAGATCCTGGCCTTCTGCCATAAGCAAGGGCAGAGGCAGCTTCGGGCTCCACGTCAAAATCAATATAATAATACAATTCTAACAAGACCTTGATGGTGTGTGGAGACAGCTGGTCAAATGACTTTAATGGCTTCCGCTGTCATGAACAATACAGTCCTGCCCCACCAATCAAAATGAGTATTCACAAAAGCTCTGTTGCAGATTATAACAGCTATTTATGATACAGTTTTAGAAACTAAAACGCTAAGAGTACCACATGCATGTCTGATCACAAAAGACACAAAATGCTACCATTTAAAATCCAGAAAAGAAAAGTCGAAGAATCGCACTTCTGTGCATCATCGAGTCATTGCTGCATTAGCCACATTCTAGTGCACAAACACACAGCTTTATATCGATATGCTGAATTATAGTTACACTAGTCAGCATCATCGGTGAAGGCCGCTATGAGAACAACAAAGAATAAATTCAAACCTAGAGACAAAGATGAAAATACATCACATGACTGGTCTGGAGAGTATGTAAGGCATAGTGCATTACATCTTATACACAGACAAGATTTTACTGTTCTGGAAAGTTACCATGGCAGCATCTTTTTATCTATCAATCTTTTTAACAAGGTAAAACTACAGTGGTTTTCATGTAATAAGTCATTTACCAGGGGTGTGAACATAATATTATGTGTTTGGCCTGCAGGACAGTGTTGCTCTCCTGTTATTGCCAGTTTAAAAAAAAAATTATTATTTTTTTTATGCCTTTAATGATAGGACAGCTGAAGATAGACAGGAAGCAGGGGGCAGAGAGAGGTGAAGTGACACACAGTAAATTAGCCGTCCGATGCAGGATTCGAACCGGGGCCAGCTGCAGCGAGGACTATAGCCTCCACACACGGGGCGGCTGCTTAACCCACTACGCTACCGACCACCCGCAGTTTCAACATTGTTTCCGCATACCTCTGTCTTGGCACTGCTGATACCATCAATTATTAATGAGAGGACTGTATTCTTTCACACAGTGCTGCTGTCTGCCTGACTTTAGGCTTAGATTTAGGTTTGTTTTAAGGTCAGGATGATAACTGGGGCTTTAACTGGTAGAAGTACTGGACCATACATGTGATGTGTGAGTGCGTTTCCGGGTTTGTATGAGTGCATCTGTGTGTTTGTGTTTTCTGCTTTGAGTGCGGGCCCAGTAGGAGCAGATTTCATCAGACTTATTGCAAGCCACTCTATTTTACTCCCCGTAGAGCAGTGGGCTGCCTGATTACAATGTTATCACCACACGCTTAGCATGGTCCAGCTAGTGGCTGGCGGCAGCTTGGCAGGCAGGTGGATTATGGGGTGACGAGGACTATGCTGCTGATTGTGGTTTAATGATCCCCTTGGGCAACAGGATTGCCGTCCATTTGTACTCTGATGTAGATGCCATCGCCGCTGTCCCTCAGTAATCTGTTTATTGTTTGAGTGGGTATCATTACTACAGTCTTATGCGGGGCTGAAAGAAGTGAGATGAAGGGAGGCAAAGCACAATATTCTTCTAACCTCATACTATAGCAAGGTAAAGCTTCATACAGAAAATGATTTCAGCTATGGGGAAGTAAGCACTCCACTTAAAAATACAAATGTCATGATGTTGGAATATTAATTACTATTTACTGAATTAAAAATGACCAACAATTATCAACAATGCATACATAATTACAACTTAAGAGTGCTCATTTTGCAGAAGAAGATCACTATGTATGACCTGCTCTGTGTTGGTTGTGCCACCCTATGGAGAGAGAAGTGACACTGGACTAGGTGAAGCACTACCAAAGATTTTCTATAACTGAAGATACAGCACTGCCATTTCTGCCAGTGATATGAAACAATATACTCTCAAGTGGACATGATCTCCAAAAGATTGCGTTGTACCAGAGAGTTATGGATCTTCTTTGGTGAAAGACGATTCAGCACTAACAGACAGAAGCGCTATCTGTGTTGCCAGATATGTTGTTATATATGATATTATTGGATTATTTCTGATGCATTCACATGTGAGAAACATTTCTTTAGCCGGTTGAGGTGGAGGTGATTTTAACTTTTAATATACAGTATAGTCTAAAAGAAATGTGTCGTTTTGTTAGATGATCTTGTGTTTCACATGAAAAATCTTAATACAAAGTAGTAGCTATGCCAAGAAAATAAATTTAAAAACTGTAAAGCGGTGACAAATGGACAGTAAACTACCTTAGAATTGTACAAAACAATACAAGGAGCAGTTGTAGATAACTATTTGGATGTTATCTCAGTCTATCCCGATGCTGCTGTACATGTCCTGCAGATTCCAGCTGTTGTTGTCTAGGTCCAGCTGATAACCCTAAAACACGGTGCAGTCATTCCTGGCCACTTTGAAAACAGTAAGTTACACAACATTTGTTCAGAATGAAAGTGGGCTAGAACATCCTGAGTCAGTCACATCGACCCATGCGGAGAAGCCACAATAACTCTCAGCAGGACCCACAGCGAGGCATGCACACCGAAAAACCCGCAGAGAAAACCAACAAAAGTACACTTCATTAAAATAAAAAACACAGTCCTTTTGAATATCTGACCTTGAAAACAGCTGCAATTAGACTTTCTTGGCACAAAGAGAAATGTGTGGGAGAGGAGGCCGACATGGCCATCACTGTGACTATAATGAAGCAGGTATACGTCCTGCTGGGAGAGAAAATGTCAGCATGGGGGCCTGGGATGTCTGCACAGGGATACCTGGGTAACACATTTTTAAAGATGATTAATTTTTGGCCTTTGCAAGCTTTATTTTAATAGAGGCAGCTGAAGAGTGACAGGAAATGTGGGGAGAGAAACGGGGAATGATATGAGGGAAAGCGCTACAGGTCGGATTCGAACCCCAGGGCGGCTGCTTTACCAACTGAGTGAAACACCGCCCCAAGGGTAACACAGAAAGAAAACTACCTCCTCTGAATATTGTAACTCCAAAACCATCCCCACAGTGACAGTTTAACATGCTGCCAGATCGATAGCAGGGCTGGCTGAAGGCCAGCTGGAGAACAAGCTGACAGACGACTGGTGTTTAAGTCAACGATTGGGTCGAATATTCCATCCGCTTATTTGCTCACATTCTTTGACTGTAAGACAGTTCCACCATCCGAGAGATCAGGGCCTTTAGAAATGGATAATTATCACTCCTGTCAAACAGAATTCTGTTCAAGCCCAATTTAATTATGATTCCTCGGATGGATTTTTGAGCATCAAAATATATCGTGAACTAACAAAAACTGAAAAATGTCACCAAGAGCAACGGCCTAACAATGACGTAGCTCACAAAGCATTTACTCGCTGCACTTAACTACTTTAGATGGATTCTCATAAAGTCTATCCATGGCAACAGTCAGAGACTGAAAAAGGTAAAATAATCTTTTCTTTCCCTCAGCAGTGTGGTTTAAACTTGATGATCATATTTTATATACCTCAGAGAGCAAGTTCAGATATGCCTGGGAAGAATAATAAGCGACTCCATGAGCTGATTCATTTTCTGGACTGGCAAAGTATGTGATCGGACTTTGTCACAAGAGACCACTCGCTGATTTAGCTCCTTCCAGTGCCATTTCAGCACATCTGCATATTACCTTCACAAGATCCTTCATAATCAAGTGCTGAGACATCACACTGATTGCAACATGTTCTTCTGTGGCATTAAGTGGCACTTCCATACAGACAAGGAACACTTGACAGAAAGTCAAGTGACAACAAAAGGGAAAAAAAAGAGATGGGTGACTGTATGGATGTGCTTGCTGATAGCTAAATGCCATGCACATATTAAAAAGCACGATCTTAAAACATGCAGTGGTTCATCAGCCTGCAGAATACGTTGACTGAGCTTCAGGGTTATGTAAGTAATGAAACGAATTAAACATAAAGCAACACGCAAAGGCTGCGGTCTCCCTTTAGCAGGAATGCTTCAGGTACACTACAACTGAATGTATCTGCAACATAATGTGATGATTATCCTCCACATTGCTTTCTAATGTTGTGGAGATGGTGCAAAGAGATCCGTCAGACCCAAGCTCCAAGTCAATTGATGGAGGCAACTATAAATCAAATGCACGAAGTCCCTGCCGGCTCCACGCCTGTTTGCCGTAAAACAACCTAAGCTCTGACTGTAAGCAAAATTAAGTTTTACCTGTGGTGATCAAAGATTAATTATGTTATCATTAGTAACAGTATACCATAAAGATCTCCAATAACAAATGTGATGTTTATGAATTAGGCCTATCGGGTTCCTTTTGAATCCTGTAAGCCGTTAAGAGAAGCCAAAAGATTAAATTACAGAACCAGTGACAGGAACCTCTGGGCTTAAATAGATTCAAAAGAAACTCCATCTGCATTTTAGGTCAACGCCATGCACATATTCTTCGTATACCATGTTTGTTTCAGAGCTGCTTTCCAGTCTGACACATTATGTTGAAAGAAGCTCATTATCTGCATGTCCCTGTCAGCCAGTATGTGGTATCTTAATGTCGCCACAAACATTTGATAGCTCGGTAAAAAAGAATTTCATTATGATCGCCTGAGAAGAAACGCAGCTCATTTCACAAGACGAAGCTTCAGTGACGTGCTGTTACTGGAAGACGCTTTGTTGACACACACGGGTTTGAGCGTCACGTCGCTGCTTGTGTTTAACACTGCAAACTACTTCTCACACACACACACAAAATATGGACACTGAAATTCTCCCACTCAAAAAAGCAGTCATCCATCCAAAGCAAACATATGGCATAAAACCGCCAACATCCCAAAAGCTTTGCTTAAAAGTTTGCATTGGCAGAACTTTCCAAAAACCTGGTGCATTCATTGTTTATCACAACAAAAAAAGTTTAAAAGTTATTATCACGCAAGACAAAATTGTCACCCTATAGTAACTTTAGGATTTCAGGTTTCTGACCTGTCTGAGAAACATGCTGGTGTTCACTGGTTTTCTTCAGTATTAACTGCTGCTTTCCAGTCCAAAGGTCACACGTGGTTTTTAGTTGTTCTAATTTGGTCTAACACTGGTTCAAGATTAATTAAAGTTTTATCCCTAATCACTAATGTTTTAGCTCCAGTTTGGTTCGATATGCACAGGAAATTTATCCCCCTCAAGTCCAAAAATCAATAGAGTTTTAACCATAGTTTGGTCTAAAAATCAATGGTGTTCCAGCCCCAGTTTGGTTGAATATTAATTGGTATTTGGCACATTGATTCGTCCAGTATTTATCAGTGTTGTTTTCCTGGTTGGTCCACCACCACAACATATGTTGCTGCAGTATCAGACAGTGTGCGAGTAGTAGTAGTTGTTGTGCACCAGGCTCTCTATGGTTAGACGCAACAGTGGTGCGAATCGTGTGTGGCCATGTGTCGAAGCGTTGATGTGGCTTACGTACAAGTGTCATCTCAGGTAACTGTTCGCTCAGAGACCAGGCTTTCCTTTCAGTAGGGCACCTTTCCTCCCCTGCAGTGTCTAAATCCCACAGCTGCTGCTCAGAGATCTCTGCACCACTGCAGATATCACATGGCTCGCTGTAGAGCGGATCATAATCAGGCTGAATTTTAAGATTAGGCTGCCAGGGGTCGTTCCGGGGATAATGCTCCTTTTTTGCATTTTATTATATCTCTCCATTCGGTATTTTTATATTATTTAATCTTTTATTTATACTCTGGAGGATTTAAAAGGATTGTCTGGGTTTCCCACAGAATTATATATATATATATTTAGAAAATGTTTTCATTAGCTATAGTAAGGAAAGTATATTAAAAGAACATTATGAGCCCAAAATGGTCATAATACTCTCAGTGTAATATATAATCTTGTTATAATTTAACCTTACTGTAACAATCCAATTGAATATATTTAGAGTTCATACTAGATAAATAAAACAGATTATCTTCATGTATAATCTCCTCGTCAGTAAATACTGTGTGGTCAATTATAGCTGTAAATCTTCCAATAAACTTTGAGAGAGGATCTCATAAGAAAAGACCACATTCGCAAAAGCCTCTTAGTGTTACATAAGCTCACATTCTCAAGTGTAAATGAGCGAACTAAGATGATCTTTGGTGGTAGAACATTTCCATCCCCGCAGCTCTGCTAAATTCAGAAAGACTGATGAGCATAAATATGCATTAAGAGATTATCTTTGTGAAAGACTCCACAGTATATTATCCCACTCGCTGTGGGGCACTAAAATATAGAATTATACAGCAGGCAAACATAAAGAAATGATTGTACAGCATCAGCATAATGAAAAGTGGGAGATATAGTGGGGAAACAAAAACTCTGCACTCAACTAAACATTTGGACTTGAACCAATAAAGTGTCTGTTTTCACCATATTAAACAATTAATGCCTTTTCATTCAGCTTCCCAGCAACAGCTTATCAATGGCTATTAAAGAAACACAAAAGTTAGAGTGGAGCAACTTCTTGGCGAAACATTGTGTAGTGCGCGCTTGCATTTCAGTCATGCTGGGAAATAATATTGAATAAAGTGTATCGATTGATGCTGAATGCAGTGAAATGCACTCCAGGGAACAATGCAGTATTATTTCCAGAACTGCAGTATGCTTAAATCCAAAAGGCTGATTGTTCTGTTCCTCCCTGTGTCTCACTGAACCATATATTACTTTTATTTCTCCCTTAATTTAAATGACACATAAGTCTTGAATTATTTGTTTATTTAAATGACTTATTTATTTACTACCTTAAATGAAAACCACCTTTTAATAAAAATATAACACAAACTGTGTTAAACTGACTAAACTTTGTTCAACAAACTTCAGAATCAGTGTGTGGATGTAGTGGTGTCATGGCAGACTCTGAGGAAGAGGATCTGATAAAAAAAGGATATGATAAATTAAATATAACCAAACTAATGAGGTCATTAATTGAGCTAAATAGAGCGTAACTTATTCCTCGTAATAACATTACTTCAAGATCCAATGTGGTTTCTACGTGTAAATATTATAACTCCATCCTGCATTTTTGTTGTTTTGCAACAGTCTACCCGGTGCCCGTGGTGCTGCTGTCGCGTATGACTCTCTTTTCTCACACTCAGTGAGCCATTCGCTAGAAAAGGAAATGTATCATTTGCAAATGTTCTCAGTAACACGAGGAGGCTAACTATGATATGTCGACCTTTTGTTGAAGTGTGCGGATAATAATAAGGTTCTGATAATGAATCTTCCCTGTGATGGAAATTGTTTAATAAAGTCTGAGCACGTACAGTTCACGAACATGCACTTCCATAACACGGCTGCAATAAGAGGGTCTTGGGTAATCCCATATTCTCTCTCATATCTCATGCAGCAAATTAGCATTTTTCTTGATTTGGGAGGATTACCAATCTGCCAACATGGCAAAGGCCAAATTAGTTTCATCAAAATTATTAAATGTAGCAACTTTGATCAAAATGTGTGTGTGTGCATGTGTGTAGGCATTAGTCACGCATTAACACACACAAGCACTGACACTAAATGAATTGCCTTTCACACAGAGTGGGTGTAATGACCGCGGAGATGGCGAAGCCGTCTGTCTGCAGGGTTTATATCTGAAGGTCAGCTATGATGGGTTCGTGACAGTGATGATGACTCTTACTGGTTTCAGCCCAGTGCATCCGGCAGCGCGGCGACGTGACTGTTAATGGAAGTGTAATGACAACAGGATGGCTTTTGCACAGTTGACTGCTGGTGCATCTCCGCCTGACAGCCGATAGCATCCCTGAGAAATTTACAAGGCTAGTCAGGATTCCAGTCCACAAAATCAAAGTCATCTGGTTTGTGCATCTGAAACAAATGCTTATCCTGCAACCAATAACTGATGAAGAGATGATCTAGAATCATACCTCAGTGGTTGAGTGCACTTTAAAAGTACTCATACTCATCGTGGATGGATAAAACAGTGTTGCTACTAACCACAACAAATAGATTTTGCAAGAAGAAATTGTTAGATATATTTCTGAATCGCAGTGTAAAAAGTCTACAGCCTGCACATATAATATATATAGTATAAATGTAACAAATGTGAAGATGAACTTATTAACAAAAGTAGTAAAACTGGCAGAAAAATAAAAGTACTGCTGAGAATTAACCAGAATCTTTTGTCATTTCTTTCTCTAAATATAACAAAATGAATTATGCAACAGTCTTTCACTGTTTGACGTTCACAAATTAAAAAACAGAATAAGAAAGACAGTTAAAAAATCCATCATAGCCAACACAAACCGATGTTGAAAAGAGGATATTAGTTTTTTAAATAAACTTATTGGTGTTTTTAATCACAACCTTGACCAGGAGTCCACTCAGCTCAGATATCATAGTGTGAGCAGTTTACTTTAGCAATGAGATTTGTGGTGAGAATCAACCCTCTGTCTCTTTTTCTGTCTAACAATCAAACAAATTTCAGTGAAAAAAAGTAGTTCAAAGACAAAACATAATTGGACAAAAAAAAAAAAAAGGGTGTCAGACAGACGGACTGGCTGCAGGAGGAGCAGGGGATTATACCCTCAGCCTCCCTGGGTATGATTAACACCTTTGGGATGTGGCACCTTCTGCAGTGAGTACAAGGCGCCGTCGGCGACTGTGGTGCAACAGGCCGTCTAGCTGACTGTAGCAGGACCCAAAGAATTATCTGGATTTGGGCATGAAAGACCATTGTTTTGTTTTTTTTGGTGTTCGCTTCCATCTGTTCTGCCTCAGCAAGATGAGTAAAACAAAAAATTAACTAAATCTAGTTTGAGAGAGGTTCAAGTTGGACCTCTTATTATGGAAACACAGTTTGTTTATATAACTCCTGATGACATAATACAAGCAGCAGGAACGGAGCGATTGCTGTTTAGGTGCAGCGAGACAGTAAAATGTTTATTAAGGTCTGTAATTTACAATTCCTGTCTGACACACACTTTCAGGACTGTGTGGATATGTACAAGATAGTTCTTGACTGCATACTTTCTCTGGCAGAGTAATTCACAATTATATAATTGTATTAGTGAGTTGGGTAACAGTGTGTAATTCCCATCAAAGCTATGCCAAATTCAAAAAAGGTGCACAGAGTTTAATCAGCAGAACCGAAAACACCTAAATTAATCTATAGAATGTCGTTTAGTGTTAAATTTACCTACTATAGCTGCAAGGTTCAGCTACTTAAAGATGCTGCAACTTATTAGCAATGTTGAGCAGTTTAGTAGTATGACTTTATGTAGTATATGCATGCATGTGAGTAATGAAATTCTGGAATTAAAGCAGGGAAAGGGCACTCATTGCCACTGGAAACAAAGCTGGAAATGTGTCCCTGTTTGAATCCCAGAAGGACAAGTGGTGGCTTTTATTGTAAGTGTCAGAGGATATTTTTAGCTGCTCCTCAGGACAGCTTTTTAAAGTCCTTTCTTGGTTATTGCTTGCATGCTGAAAATAATTCCCATCCTGTTGCTGCGAGATGGGTGCTGGCATGAGAGGGGCTGCGGTTTTGACAATCTGTTGATTGCCCTCGTGCGTCCTGAAGGACACGGTCAATCACCCGCTGGAGTGTATGTGAACAAAACAACTGATGTTTTCTGGTTATTTTGCTGAACCCCTATTTTCAAGAACCTGTGTCCTCTGGTGTGGAGAGTTGGTGCCACCACACACACACACTGCTTTACATATTCACTTTTATTTCAATGTATTACATGTGTGATTTCTCGTGTGTCATGCATGGGTTGCAAGTATGGTGTGAGTTTCGAATAGTAAAATGCTTTAGTGTAAAATAAGTGAGAGGAAATTACATCTCTTTGCAAATAAACAGCTGTCAGGACCTCGAACATTACAACTTGTGCGTGAATAAGTCCATCACTGATGACCGTGACCTGAAGCGACCATACAGTACAAACACACCGGCATTTCAGATACCGCTACTCATCCAGCTTAAGCCAACTATCTGTTAAGACAAAGAGAAAGTGATGAATTCCTGCGGCGGAAATGTTACGAGGTCAAAGTTCTCATAAAAACTTGGTGATTGAGTTCTCTGTCTGGCCGAGAAGCTGACCAGCCACAGACAGCAGAATGTGAACTGAGGCCAAACACAGTCCCTGGGCTATAATCAGTCCAGACAAGTTTTCATTGCTCCTAGCGAGGGACACCAACCGAGCTGACCTCGCGTCTCAAAGCCAGACACATTCATACCTGGCAGAGTGAGTAATCGTCACAGGGGGAGGTTGATTATTTTCTATTCTCCCTGTTCACTCATGGGAGTCCAGCCTGCCTACAGCAAATTATGTCATTACTGTGATATGAAATATCTTATCCCATGATTCCCCTCATGAAACTTATACTCCAGATAAGAAAGATCATTTTATAATCATTATCCGCGCCATCGTTATCATCGCAGCTGCCAATGACATCCAGATATTCCACGGGGGATTAAAAATTATCTTTAAAGGTTTCTGTATCATTAACTTCTCCAGGGTGTATCCTGCCTCTCACCTTAAATCAGCTGGGACAGGCCCTCCGTGACCCTGAGCTTAAACGGTTACAGTAAATGGATGGATGGATGGTTTCTGTATCATTTTGCCCTTATGCATGCACGGAGCATAGAGAAAATCCACTCTGAGCACCACATGTCCTTGATCAGCTGTCCTCTTTCTTGAAGTAAAGAAAGCTGTTGGTTATTGGCAACCCAAGGAGAAACAAAAACAACACTTCCAGCGTCGCATACCCAACGTCTCTTAACCTGCAGATGCCTGAAGCCAAGACTAGAGTTAGAAATGTCCTTTCAGGAGGGTTTGAGCTGTGTGTGAAATAGTGAAAGTGCATTTACAAAGAGAAACTTAAATCATTTTTAATAAAAGAAATATTCAAATAAAACGTAGCGAGGGGGGAAAGGCACTTGGCATTTCCTTTCATGGATGAGACCGTGCCCATTTCAACTTCATTCTTAGTTTGTCAGAGAAATCCATTAGCCTACAATTTACTGCTCTCCTGCTGCACTGTCAAGAGTGAATAGGGACGGGTACGTGGGTGTCTCTGGAACGGCATTAAAATCTTTTCATCTTACCTAACGCTTCAAGGATTCGGCATGAAATAGCACTGATCGAAGGCTCTTTGCGGAGCTTTTTGGGGATCTCATTAAAGCTTTGAATTCTGTCAGAACATCATTATGTGTCGGAAATGCATGTGCTCTGACAGAGGACTGTCCAATAGCGTCTTTCATTCCAACTATAGTCTACTTCTATATCGTTAAAATGTGTCGCATTATGTTTAATTGTCCAGAATTTTCATACAGATGAAAATTAGTTAACCCTGGCACATGGAGTTCTACGAATATTAATTTCACCTAACCATGGATGTAGCTGCGATGCAATGAGTTCAGTTTTTCAGACAAATTAAACAGCACTTACGACGGCAGCTGGGATTTCCTGAGGGACGTGCCGAGGACAAGAGTCTCTTGTTAATAAACACAGAACAACCCTCTCTACATACACTAACATGATGAGACATTATATGGAATTACAATTTTTTAAATAATATAAATCTTGTAGCAATGGGAGTTCTAAGGTAGGAAGGAGATGTGTGGGTGCTGGGAATAGATAGCTTTAGTTATTTCTGCAAATAGAGCAGCAGAGCTGTTAAAATGCCAAAAGATTCCTCACGGAAAGGAAAGAAAGCGGCTTTAATGCCCAAACGCTGGTCGATAAATAAAGCAAAGTCATAATTACTTGACATAAACCGCCTCCAACACACGCTAAAACACAAGGTTTCTTTTTCTTCAAAGGAAAAAAACAACCTCTCAGAATTACATAACACTTTTTACACACATAGAAACCCACACGTTTTCTCTTTTCTTCATGAAACAATCTGTCAGATCTGGCCGACACGAGAACTCACAGTCACAGTTAAAAAAAAACCCTCGCTTTTTGTTTTAACAAAACTGTCAAAATTAATCACACATACAACCAACCGAAGCCCTGGCTGCGAGTGTTGTTTGGGAATGCTCACCCACTGATCATTTCACATTCCCATTGATCAGTGGGTGGCAGAGCAGTCAGGGACAGACGGTTGGGTCTCTGTTCTGTCAGATGCAATGCAGATTGGGTATGATCAGAGCTCATTTGTGGGATTAAAGAGGGGGGATGTGTGTCCCTTTACCCTCACTCTGGAGAGGGCTGTTTCTGAGTGCAACAGGGAGGACTTAGATCTGAGAAACAGGCCAAAGGGCCCTGCTCTGGCTGAGATTTCAACAGCGCTCTTCTCTCTGTTTATTTTTCATCTTCCCTGCAGCATCTCTTGTTTAGCATCACATGAAAGAATCAGTGAAAACTGTTAGATTAAAGTATTTATCAGAGACGTTTTCATGACTCCTTGGTTCATCTCTTACAAGAAGAAAATATATTGAAGACACTGGACCAAAGCAGCTGCTGTTAGTCCGGCGTGAGCAACCTGCCTTTCGCCATCTGTTCTGTACACTTTTTCTCAGTGAATGCAGGACTCGGTAAAGTGTTCTCTTTCACATTATGTCTCTGTGGATCTTAAAAGATTCAAAACCTGCTCTGCATACCTTTGGTCTGCTGCATGCACGCTTTGATTTCTTTCAGTGCCAATTTTCAGCTCTGTGCTGTGCCAATGAACCGGCGCTGTGCGGCGATTAGGAGAGAGAAGAATTCTGCCTCAGAGCTGTCATTCTTAATGCAAATAGCACGAATACCTTCAAGACATTTTCTGTAATTGATTTATATTTTTAATTTAGTCTCTTAGCTGAATCAGTCCAGATGTTCTTTTTTTTCATGATTCACAGAGAGGAACTAGAACATTTTGAGAGTGTTTATCGTCTGATTTTTTTCTGCACAGTGCATGTGCAAGATTTCCTCGAAGATTTTTCATTGGACGTAAATATGCACACACACACACACATGCACATACACACACAATACCTGCTGATAATGGACTGTGAGTGTGTGTGCGATAGTCTCTGTCAAAGAGAGCGACTATAACAAACACATATGGATTGTGCATGGGTTTAAAGTGTGTGCTAGGTATGATCTCTGTACTCATACACAAAAGAGACTGGGGGTCTAACTGTGGGTTCCCCAACAGATTCAACAACAAAGCATGCTGTCTACATTACATCCCCCAGAGGTCCAATTAGAGTGGAGACTGAGCTTTCTTTCACACTTTACCTGCCCAACTGCCAGGATTTATTACCTTCACACCAAGGTGGTTATATTTTCAGTACCGTTTTTTCTCATGTTTGGTCTTGAGACGATTAAGATTTCATTTGTCTACATTTGTTAAGATAACTGCCCCGGACCGTTCAGTTTCAGCACCCTGTAAAACAACAGATCAGACTTAAAAGACAGACATTTAGTCTCGAATCTGGTTGAAAATCCCTGAATCAGATAAAAAACAATCCAGTGAGAGTCTTCCAGGAATTTCCGTTAAAAGCAGGAGTCAGTAACTTGACAAAACTGAGGAAGACAATCGAATCAAGTGTGATTGTCTTCTTTGTTCCATCTGATTTGTGTCATGCAGGCTTAACTTTCAGCTAAGGAGTTTGTAAAATATGGATGTTGGATCTGCCCTTTAGGAGGCCTTGATAAAAGACGACGAGTTGCAGCCATGCAACTCGTAGCTGTAAGAAAATGTAGGCACAGTGTTACTTTGAGCTGAATGCTAATATCATCTTTTGCTGATGTTTATAAAAGGTATAATGTATAACCACGCTCACAACCTTAATTTAGCATATTAGCATTCGAACATCAGCTATTTTGTCATAAACCATTGAAACTAACGGACAAACTGAAATTTCAAAGCCAATGGGATTTTCCACCTGTATATTCTTTCACAATTTCATTGCATGCATGCTAAATGCTGACAGGAAGTGGAGCCATTGTTGTGCCAGAACCAGAGCTGGGCAAGTGGGCAACTCGAAGCTCCATGAACGTAATGGCAGATGCGAAAAAAGACATCGACGGAGGAAGACTGGTTGTGGGTGGCTGACTAGTTGTTGGCAAGAGCTTTGTGAAATAAAAGACAGACGCTGTGCTGAGCTGGCTGTCTTGTTTTGTTGCACTTGCTTGATGTTTGTATGTAACATAATCGAAACAAATGGTAATACATTGCAAACTGTGGGAGCTAAATTGCAAAAAACTATTTCAGTGTAATGTTTTAAATTGCCTTAAATTCTGTGTAGCTCTTTTCTATGACAATGAGACCAATACTGATGCATTTAAAACAATGCAGATATAGCAAATTTCCAAATTATAGATCAATATTGTTTTAACCTTTCCCTTTAGGGACCATTGGTATAAATATCACCCCATGGAGGCTTCCCCATCGATATATCTAAATTACCTAAACACTGCACTCATGCATTTTACCCCGCAGGGCTCGTGTCTCTGGAGGTTTTTAGTCTGCTCTATCGGAGTCTCGGAAACACCGGAGCAAAGACTGGGATTCCTCAGGGCAATAGATCGGAGTAGTGGGAGCAATTTATTTTTTTAGAAAAAGAGACAAGTCATCAGTGTTGTCAGGATCTACTCGGCTCAGCATTTCAGCAGCTCCATTTATTTTAACCAAGATGGTCTATTTGTAGTACCAGAGGTGCATTACACTCATCTGGTATAAAATGGTCCCAGTCAACCCGACTAAACTTTAGTTTACTTTTACATTTATTTACAGCTTTTCATTTCAGTGTACTTGAATCTATCAAATGCTCTGGTGATTTGTTGCAAAGTGGCAAAAAGATGCCAAAGCCTTTACAGCTTTATCTGCGTGGAATTGAGGTAAAGCAGGGAACAAATGAATCAACACAATCCATTTATTGGCGTTAGTATTCAAGAAGCAACAACAGCAGCACAGGATACCTCCAGGCCTGTGGAGAGACCCACATATTTCAGGCCTTGCATTGAGGAGCGCCATCGATTGCTGCGATGGCCCCCCGGGAGCTGCAAGCCTGATAGATAGTAGAGCAGCCAGACATCGCTCCTCCAGCATTCTGTATTCTCCTGGGGTCCAAAACAGGCCTATTCATCCTGGCCCCATCTCACAGCCATATCCTTTTTCTGTCAGACCCAGGCAATGAATATGCCCATTGGTTTTATCATAGTGCGATTGTAGGGTCCCGGTGCAGCCACTGCTTTTAAGCCATTCTTGAGAGCCCTCTGGCAGGAGAGCATACGAGTGCACACTTTTGATAAAGAACGAGGGAGAAAACACTCCGCAGAAGCAACGGCAGAGAGAGAGAGAGCTCCACAAACGAACAAGTGAGTGGCTTGAGGATCCACAAAGCAGCCAGACAGGAAGTGCACATCAGGGGAGAGAAAGAGCTCATCGTGAAGGTTCGTTTAGACTTGAAAGGCACCAGACAAGAGGACGCTGACATTTTTGAATGTAGTCTCTCTCTCTCCTGTTTCCAATGAAGCAGCAATTCAGACTGCAGTATCACTTGAGCTCAGCTTCACTGAGGGCCAGTCAAACCCCTAGCCACTTGTAAACAAGTTATGTTGAAATTAACTGCTGTGAAGTGATAATGTAGTCATTACTGCTGTACTCAAACTGAACTGGAAAACCGCCTCTACCCCACTCGTCGAAAATTTGAAAAGTCATCACAAAAAAAGGAGACAGGAAGTTTAGTGATGATATGGCAGAAAGGTAGAAAAATAAAAATCCCTGATTTGCATATTTTCAGGGCGATGGTTGTCTTATTAAATCAGACTACCTCATCCTCCTGTCCCTATCACTGCAGACTTTCAGATAAAGCACAAAGAGACACTTTTAATGAAAATAGAGATTGGCTTGAATGTCAAGTGCAGTAGATGAGGCTCCATTCATTGCCGCTGAATCAGGCTTGAGCAGTCAAGGAAAGCCGTAACGTTGGAAAGTCATTTCTTTTTCAGCACAGCATGGAGGGAGATAGCAGCATGCCATTACCAGACACAGGGAACGCTCTGGACAGTTATTCCTCGGGGCAGCCGGGGAGGACGGGAGGGGGGGATAACATACACACATACTTTCAATCTCTCTGACACACACGTACACACACCTCGTCCGTCCGTTTGTTGCTGTGTAAAGCAGTTTGACAGTGCGACAGCGTCAAATTTTAAGTAAAGGGACGAATACAAATGTGTTTGTGATTTGTGACAAGAATGGATGAAGCGTGGAGGTGAATCAAGGAGAAAAGGTGGAATGACAAAAAGAGAGAGAGAGAGAGACTTGGTGATGTTGCCAAATAGAGCAGCAAAAGCAATCTTCATCTCAGTTCCCGGCATTAGGAATTGAAACGCAATATTGAAACACATCTCAGCTGATTCACTCGTCCCTCCAAACTATCAATAATTTACTGTTGCGTGCAAAGACTCATGCATGCATGGGCCGAAAGCATGCATATATGCACACACATATACAGTCTTTCATCTGCTGCATAGGTTTCAGTCATCTCTATGTTGTTTCAAAGGATTCCCCGACCCAACAATCTGAACTTTAACATTATTTTAGCATATTTCTTTTTAGATAAATAAAACAAATCCATCTTTTTCCGCTCCTGTTCATACTTTCATCTTCAAAACATGCATGCACATGACACGCATACACTCATAACCATACTTCCACCACTGAGCAGGGGGCCTATTAGTCTGTGATGATATTTAAAAAGGTGTTAAAGTGATAAAGTGGAGCAGTGGGAGACCTCTAGTCACTTCTCAGGCCTGTTAAAGGTCACCATGATTCAACTAATGTCAGAAAACCGAACCTTTGGCCCTGTTAAGTAGTCTATAAACCACATACAGCGTAGTGACATCAACATGAAATCACACTCTGTTCACTGAGCTGTTTGCTTATTGCTCGAGAACACTACGGGTACAGCCTGTCGGGTTGTTTGAAGCCATTAAAATGACTCGCATGGGAAGTTATTGTTGTAGCACAGCGCCTATGGATGAAATGTAAGACTCGGAGATGTTCATTTCTCCTGCCAGGCAGCAAAATTTAAATGTCTCACATGGTAAGTTTGTGTAAATCCTTTTTCAAATAAGCGTTTCACTCATAAACCAAAGCTGAATTTGTCTCTTCATATTCAACATTTCATTCCTCAGACTGATTTCTGTTCAACGGTTAGAGATAAGTGGATGTGAGCAGGGTGCGGACTTGAGTTACAGAAACTCATAGATTTGCTGTCAAGGCGGGTTGCTGGACTGAATTGTAAAGAGTCAATATTTGCTTTGTGTTCTGCTTATCTCTCACCCCTTACTGGAAGTCTTGTCTTTCCTTGAATTTAACAAAAACAGGCACACTGTCTCTTCAAAGTATGTCTTATACTTGGATAGAAACAAACATATCAGGGATCATAGTTCGAAACCACCACAAAAACAAAACAAAGTTTCTTCCGGCTGCTTTTCCAGCTTGTTTTTCTTGGTATGTGGACTATCTGGAATCCCAGTTGTGACAAATTATTCATACAGATGGCTGATATATGATCTTTCAGTGGTGTATTTATCAATTATGCCTGGAGAAGACAATATTATTAATGGACAGGGCCAAGAATTGATCCTTGCTGCACATGCTTAGTAACCAGCAGGAATCTTAATTAGGTTCTAACCACAGACACTGATTGTGTGCATGCTGGGGATTCATACAGTATTGGGAAAATAGCAACAGCAAATAAGATAAAGAAAGGATTGGACACAACGTTGAAGCAGTACACTGTAACTATGTCCGACCCTATATTAAACTCTCTGACAGCTCCACTAGATGTCTATGGCTCAATGGTTTCCTACCGTGTGAATTCAAAAGTCATTTTGCGTCATCATGCATCAAAGCTGTACGGCCTGTAATTGCCTCTGGGATCGCATGTTAAACAAGCACACAATAACTCTCACACCACTGCCATTTGCAGTGAGTTAACCGTGTATTAACACCAGACCTTTTGAAAAATAGACATTCCAATAAAACTCAGTAGACCTGCAGCGACCTGCGATGACTTCCAGCAAAGATAGTCGACCTAATTTTCGTGGTGAGAGAGCCTGTAATTGTAGCTGTAATCTGTTTATTTAAATAGCCTGTAATTTAGTCATCCGAGCATGCTTGTAGATGGTGGGTGTGCGAGAATCTTGTTTTCGTGATTTTCTTTGTTTTCAAATTGACTCCGTGGTCGTTTCTATCGGGTGATGAGGTGTTGTGTTGTTTTGACTGACAACCCTCTAACACGCCGCCTCCACCTTCATCCAGAGTGTTCATATGAGACAATTTACTAAGTCTAAAGTTTGTCCCATGGGTGCTAATTGAGAAAAGATCATTGAGTGCCAAAATCCATACCCTGTTTCACACACTGTAGTATTATATGGACAGGACTTTACATACAGATGTTTCTCTGTGCCTGGCAGCATTACAGAAACGGTCCAGCATTGGCAAAATCATGAACTGTAACATTACACGAGTATCCACGTTTCATACCGATTCAGCTAGAAGCGAAATATTTCCAGTTCTGGATGAAGAACCATCCACCTGCTTGCAAAACCAACAACAAGAATGCAAGCCATACATGATGATAAAAATCGGTCGTGTGCTCAAAACTATTTTACCACACCGCTGATTAGTAAGCAAATGTTCCAGCCGGTGTGGCACACGGCACAGTCTGATAAATCACAAGGCCATAAAGTCTGAAGGTGTTGTTTCCTCTGGGTTAATTAAACTGCTGTGAACCCGACAGATGAAGCGGCTCTTTTGAAAAACGGCCCCCGTCTCCAATGATTAGCAGCCACACACACACACACACACAAACAGACACGTACTGTATGAATGCCCGCCCACCACAAACACACATCATCAAGCATTACATCACCATACACACACTGAAGTCAAGTCAGTTTTATTTATATAGTCCAATATCACAAATCTGTCTTAAGGGGCTTTCCAATACAGTACAGCATTTATCCTTGGACGTCGATTTAAGAAGCAATTACTCAAGAAGCAATTAAACAAGGGTGATGGTGGCCACAAGAGGATGGAAGCGTCAATAGACCCAGGGAGGAGAAAAAAGTTACACATAACCATGGTAGCATGCATAACCCGATGGCAGAAACAGAAATATGTTCGTACACACTCAGCCAGGATGTCGAGATGTAATTTGATTTCAAACTATGCCAGGAAAAAAATTGTGAGGAAGGAGGTTGATTTCAAGGATTCAAAGTTTTCATAATTGTTTCATGCAAGAAGTGTGAATACAAGCTAAATAGAATAGGATCCCTCATTCTCAGCACTTCATGAAATGACTTTATTCAGAGAAAGGAAAGGAAGTCAGAGTTCACAAAGTGAAACAAGCTATGGAACAAATCACTCATCTCACGTTTTGTCCTGAGCATTTCTATAAGTTTTTAACCTTTAGTTGAGCCTGTAACTCTTACTGGGATTCTTTGCAAGTGAATCATAGCAGATAGAGACTGATCTGCAGATGTATCAGACTAATACAAGCCAATTACTAGTTAACATTTCAACTATCTCAAACTTTGCTAAGAACAAGGTTCAAACAAAAGTCCCACTTCTTTTCTTTCTTTCATTTATGATTGGGGGAGAGAGAGAAAAGAAAATCACAGTCTGGTGTGCACAAATTGAAGTGAAATGCATTTTTTCATAATCACTTTCAAACCTCAGGACTGACTGAGTGTGACGTCAGACGCTGAGATTTTCACCTTTTTGTTTCCTCGTCAAAATCTCAACCTGCCAATTACCGCTGGCTTCTCTGTGAAGAAAAGAAAAAAGAAAGAAATCTGAGGCCACTCCATCCTGATCACAGCAGGCAGCGGCTAAATTGAGATGAAACACACCAAAGGGGAAAGTGTATGCAAAAAATCATAGTGGTCCCATTTTTTCAGGGCAATAATGTCTAATTGCAGATGTGTTGAAATGGCCTGTCAAAGGCTGCATTGTCTGGATTTTAGCCATTAATGACGCCACAGAGTAGATGAACAGCTATTTTTAAAAAGTGCTCCTTCATTGTAGAATAATTGTGCGTCTAAGCCATTGAAGCTTTACTACAAGAAGTCATACACTGTAGGAGATACGAGTACTTCTTAGATGATTTAAAACATTAATTTTGTAATATGTCAGTGCAATATAATGTATTCCACATTATCAATCTATGGTACCTGTGTGTCTATGTCCAAATTCTTTCACCAGTCTGTAATCACCATTTGGTGGTTTGGGGTATATTTCATTCTTTACACCTAATTTCAGATGTCCTGAAATGAAACCAATGTACCATATAAAAATTGCCTCTGACACTGATCACGGGACAAAAAAACTCCCACACACAAACAAACACAACTAGTTGTGGTACAACCACAGACTGTAGCTCTGCTCCCCGTCAGTGTTCCCCCATGTCCCGAGCCACTAAACCTCCTCTTCTTTTCTGGTGGTCCAAAACACCTGAGATAACAGCAGTTTACATTACTGTCCATCAGAAAACTCTGTAAATAACAGAGTGATGAGGCGGACATCAGAGGAAAAACCATAAAACATCAAATATGATCCAGTTTCACCAAATCAGTGACATCGTCGGTGGTGTGTGACTGCGCTTGTGATGACCCGTAAACAAAAGTTACAGTGCGAGAACGGGCATACGAAGCTTATTTCAGTTCAATTACATGATGTTGCTATAATGGTGTCATAGAAAAAACAACAGCATTGAAATGCCAACATTTGCAGGAGAAGTCTCAGAACAATTAAAACAATAGTAATAACAAAGAGAGTGTACAGAGAGCTAATAATAACCGAGCCGTTCCTCCTTCAGTGATGCCATGACTTTCCAAAATGACATTTCTGTTCTTGGGTAAGTGGCCTCTGCTGGTTTCTGTATTGCTGCCATCACGGTGCTTAAGTTCACTCTGGAGTATCATTTCTGCATTCTGCACTGATGAGAAAATCATGTCAACAACTGAAATACTAAGCTTGGCTTTCAGGTGACAGCGGCAGCACAGGAAAGATGTAATGCTGCAGCTAGTAACTCCTGAATTTTAACACTAATCAATAGTCTTCAAAGCACCACGTCAACACATTAGGAATAAGCTTGTCAATGTTCTCACTACATAACATATTCCTATATCTGCTCTTATAAAGTTGATTTAGGGGTAGTGCTGGCAGAGTCCTTTTCAATGCTTGAAATATTGATACAGGTGAGACTAAATCCTGTTTTGAGTATCAATACAAGCATCAATAGGAGTTGAGAGACATGCTGTATCTCAAGTAAAATGATTTGCTGCTGTGTGCAGAGAAGCATCTGTATCAATAATAGTGATTATAGCTTCGGTAATGTATCACTTGGTAGTTTCCACCTACACTGAATCCTACAAGCTCATCAATATACAGTAAAAAATTCAGCCCAGTGTCTGAATTGCTCTCTGACTCACTGGAATGAAATTTGCAATCATTTGACAGCTGTGAGGGGGAAATATGATGAGAGATCCTTGAAATGCACTAGAGATAATATGTCATCATCTGGGGAGCTAATATGGTAATACCTCATTAGCAGCGTTTGGGTATTGAATGCCGAAATAAAAAAGAAGATTGAACCTTATTGGGGCCCAATTTTTACAGCAATTTCACTAAATCTAATAAACATATAAATAAATGATAAAGAATACTTTACTAGGCAATTCAGACAGAGTCATTTGTCTCTCAAATATCCCCTCAAAGGCATCAACGCATACTGCCTCCCACACAACAGCACAGTTGTTGCCTATAATGCATCAAGCTTGAGGTTAAGTGCTCGAGGTCAATGACACTTAAGTGACGTTGGCTGTAAGTGAAGGTGTGCAACGCTCCGGCGAAGCAACGAGCAGATAAACATCCCTGTCGTGTACTTTTCAAAGTCTTGAGGAAAAGTTTGAAGCTTTAAAGATTCAATTTAAACAAACCGACGGCGAAATCCAGCTTTTAAAGTTCCCCCCATACATTCTCCTTCATCGCTCTTTCAATTTTTCACACTGTAATTCAGAGAGCGAGTTTACTGTGACTCAGAGTCATGTGTGTGTGTGTGTGTGTGTGTGTATGCAGCCATAGACATAGCAAAGCATACCTATGTAGGAGTAAGAGCTCCAATTATCTAAACAGCTCTCTGGAGCTCTTTCCTGAGACCACAAGACGTAATGCAAGTATAAGTGCATTTCCACCAGATGCAATTTAAGCAAATTATCGGATAATGTCAAAGATTATGAATAGCTCTTTCTGCCATTTTCCACCTTCACTCTGGTCTGACTCTAAGCCCGGGATCCACAGCAGAGATCTTCATGTTGTGTGTCATCAGATGCCTTAAAGATTTGTTTCGTTGCAGAAATCTGGGAGGAATAAATTAACTGATTTACAGTAATTCATCTACATGTTGCTGGGGCTTTGAACTGAGAGATACTCCATACTGCTAATGTCAGATCAGCTCATTAAAACAAGGGCGATTCCTCTCTAAATGACAAGGGCAACCTACTGCAGCTGATTTACCACAGACCTCTCTTTGCTCTTTAAGGTGGTCACCATCACCTAGCGTAAATGGCAGCATTTATCAAATCCACGCTCCCATCTTCTGCAGAGTAAAACCTCTCGTTTCCTGCTTGCAATTTATTCACCTGCCCCTGAGCTTTGCATTTCGACTCTCTCCCCGGCGTGTCTCCCCGCCTCTCTAACAAGCTGCATTTCCTCTCGATTTGAAAACAGCTTTTCTTTGAGGCAGAGGAATGAGTGTGACAAGGGAAGGTAGCTTTGAAATGAGGCTTTCAAAATGAGGCAGGGGATGGGCAGGGGCTTGTGGTTCCCACGTGGCATCAGTAACAATGAAACAGACCTTCTCATTAGGATGTCTATACAATCCTTCTCTAGCAGTGACCCGTGGGGGCTCGGAGCAGGATTGGAGGTGCAGCTGTGGTGGGCAAAAGGGGGAAATTGACAGGCTCATTATAGCAAAACATTCAAGATGTGCTTAAAAGGAAATGACAGGTCTATTTACCATCAGTGCCACAGGTAAAGGCCTTGGAAACCATGCACGCGCACGTACACAGCTCCACTTTGTTATGTATGTGTCTACACAAGCACACAACCTTTTCCCCACACGCAAGAGATGTCTCTAGGTGTAACAATCTAATAGGATTACTTCATTTGTCGGGAGCATGTGTCAATTGCGGTGAAAAGCTGGATGGTTTCACCCTTTATTCACCATTGATTCTCTCTGAGCTAATTCCCCAGACGAATCTCTGCGGCAGTCTGCTTTCCACGAATCCTGTCATGCCTCGCAGGGTTTTTAAAAGAGCAGCACGCAGCCATACCTTCAATGTTTTCTCTCAGATGATAGTTCAACAAATAGATGCTCGATGTATTCTACATGGGAGCCAACATGATGAAGATTGACATAACAAGGATGACCCTTCCTATGGTTCCTAAGGTGGTGGGAGCTATGAATTTACAATAATATAGGTCGATTGATGCAATTTCTTGGGAAACCTGCATACATATGTTTTCATTAGTTTATAATCATTATGTTTTTGTTACCTTTAAATTACTTCCGTGAAGTCCGTTGAAACCCCAGAGCAGACAAACTAAACACTGTCCTAATCCTAATCCTAATCCGCAACAACATCACTAGATGCCACTACATCCTACACACTGGTCCTTTAATATACACTTTAAAATGTAATAGAGTAATGTGTGCAACAATAAGAGTTACCCGCAGTGTCTAGTGACGAGAGAACGCCAGCGATCGAGTTAAATGTAAGCTGAAACTTTCATGAATCATATTTCCACAACAACAACGGAAAATTGAATCCAATGAGGTCCAAACAGCAGCTCGGCTGTCACCCTTCTCCAGTTAACCAATTTATGTTTCATGGAGGAGGACCAGCTCTCCAAGGACCTCATGCCTATAAATAATTCATTAACAGTAGGACTTGTTGTTTTGTTGCCCCATACAAGTGAAACTCTGGCTGAATGAACTTTAATAGTCCCAGAGTATTAAAGTATAAAACGAACCCAGAGGCTCAAAGTGTTCGGCTGAGTCAGCCTCACACAGCCCTGAGAGTGCAGGCTAATAACAGGCAACTAAAGCAATATCCACAGACTTCTCTCAGTGAGATGAACATCTCTAACATCCACTGAGGTTACCATTAACAAACCTTAGAGTTTTCAATACATAGCCCTTAAAACATGAAAAAAATTGATCTTGAAAGTATGAATCATGTGTATTTTTAAAAAAGTGATTATTCTACAGATGGTCACGGCCAGGCCATTTCACTCACTCTGGTTCTTGAATAAAACTTGAAAGTAATCGTCCCTTCTTTCTCTAACCTCTCCAGTCTGCTCTCAGAGTTGTTTTGCTTTTGTTCCGACCCACTGAGTCCCTTTTGTGGAAAAGTGTGGCTGTTCATTGCACTGAAAGGAAACAAGTCAGGCGCCCGTGAGAGGTTAGCAGGATCAATGGAGAATAATGCACTGGCAAATGGAGGAGACCGTCCTACTCAGAGGAAGAACGTTATCGTCGGTGTTGACTTACATATATATACGTTCAAGTGACAAAGCCCTTGTGATAGCATGAAGGGGGAAGTGAGGTGAAGGATGGAGTGATCACTAACCTCCACTAAGTACTTATTTTAACCCAAATGAAGATCTTTCTCTAAATCTGATCAAGTTTTTTGCCCTGAAGCAGATTTATTAGTGAGTAGTGATCAGAAAACATCTTTTTGCATCCGTCTTGAGGACATGTACGGATTTTGTCTGATAAATTTTGGAGGACTTGTTGGGATGAAGGCATGTGACCTCTACTAAAGTGAGTATAACCACACATATCAGCCATAAAGAAGAAATCCATTGGGAAGAAATAGTGTGGTGTCAAGGTGGCTCGAATGTTGAATGTCCGTACATTCTTATCTCCATAGCTTTCTTGCAAACTTGCCTGAATCACTTTTTGGCTGGAACCAACGACCTTGTTCATTTGGCAAAAAATGGTTTATTGGACACAAACCCAGGTTTTAATGCCAAAGTTTTCAATCCCAAATTTGCACTAGTCTGACAGGACTGCAACATCTAAAGAGAGTCAATGATCAGCAAGAGAGTGAAGACATGGACTCTAGTGCTACCTTGAGCATTGCGCACTGCTGAAATTTTTTAGCCTAGCACTCGAAGGCCTCGGCCGTGATAACAAGGAAGTCATACAAACCATTGACATAATCTATGGAGTGGGAGATACTGGAAACCTACAGTATCTAAAAACTACAGAAGTGTCAACAAACCATTGGTCGCAGTACCACCTCTTCTGGCAGTTACATCTAAATAAAATAAATTCTGCTTATTTATGAGGCGCTAACGAACGTTAACGAACTGCCTCAAAGACAAAACATTGTCAAAGTTTCAAAGTAAGGCAAAGTAAATTAGGGGTAGGGGTACTGGAATAATGTGTTTCAGAGTTAAAAATGCATAAGACCACCTTAAAATTCTATCACAATCTCAGCAGGGAGACTATTGATGAAGCTTCGAGGTTTATCAATCAACAGAGAGTTTATTCAAAGATGCCTTTTCAAATTTCCAAATGCTTTCTTGCTATCTGGAACCCACTAGTCATGCAAACATCCTCTGCATTGCACACTACCTCGAGGTGAGGTCAGATCTGTCTCCTCTCCTCAGGTCCTGCTGATCGACAGCCGGTCTTCACTGCTGTGCATCTATCAGATCCCCTTAAGCTTGTTTCCAGGCCTTCTCCACCCAACACTCCTAATTATTGCTCGTCCCTGATGGATATTGATCGCTTTCAGTGAGCTTTATCTGTCAGTCTAACCATCCGAATCGGCGCACCACCTCAATCTTATGAAATATTAACACTAGCATAGGCCAATCTCATGGATCAATGCCTCGAGGTGAGCGAGGTGCACAAAACTTTGAAAAAATCCTGCCGTCCTTCAAATCAAGTCCTAAATGTGTTATTTCTTTGCAATTAAATCCTCATTCAGTCATTGTTACCCAGCTGTGCACTGAATTATCCCTTCAAAAAGCTTTGCTGTGGATGTTCAAGGAGAAGAATGAAAGTGAAGTGTTTCCTTAATCAGCCAAGCCGCTGAAGAATAAAGGAGGAAAGGGCTCAGTCGTGGAAGAACAATGTTCAAATTTGGGAGAGCAGGTTTTTCCACCTTCAAGCTCCACAAAGGCTCCTTATGATTGTTTTACAAGTCCTTGTCTTAAAACAGGAACTTCCACAAAGAGTGAACGCACGGGCAACATATCTTTTTTCATATATCATATCATCATATCTCTTTGGCAGTGGTAATAATACAAAGATTAGGAGGATGTTTTTGGGCTGAAGCAGCAAATTAGCAGATTCACCGCAAAGCAACAGCAGTTTCCCTGAAGGCTTCCAAGGGAAGAAGATAAAGAAAGGATTACACAGGAGGTGAATTAAGGAAATTGTAGACTCCTCTCTTTGTGTATATGATTTGTCGGGGAAACACAGAGAGAGAGAGAGAGAGAGTGAGAGTGTGATGGAGCTTTAAAGAGGAAAAAAACAACAACGAGGAGGAAGGAGATTGAAATGGAAACAGAGAAAGATACATAAAGACAGAGAGACTGGGTTCATATAATTGAAGGAGTGTCATGCCGTAATAGATCAGCCCGATGGTCTGATAGAGCAGGAGACTTGGATGGATGGCTTGATGTCTACATCTTAATGGGCTCTATTGATAGAGGAGGCAAAGAAGCGGAGATCTATAAAATCTATACTTATCTGGATTGTGCAAACACCTCCTCCATCTTCTCTTTTTGGAATTAGGGGGGGATGCCATGTGGGGGGAAATAGCAGAGATTTATCTGGATCCCAGTGTTTGATTCATCATCCTCTTCAGCAGTTTTTGTTGTTTGGTTTTTTTGTCTAAGCTACTCTCTAGGGCTCTGAATTCATTTCCTCATTTCTCGTACATGACATTGGTGATATCACAGCTTCTACTTTAATTGCTATTCAACCGAGACCCATGTTCCTGTTTATGTTTCTTTTCTTCTTTCTTTCTAACTGGATTTATTATTTTCTTCTATTCTCCTACTTTTGTCTTCCATCATTATCACACATACAACTGTAGCACAAATTCGAACTGCATGTAAAGCGATATACTGTAATATATGTTTCAATCCACTACCACTATGTGAATATTAGGAGTTGACTCACTGAGATAAACAGCTGGTGGTGCTTATTCTCTAGTCTGCTGCCATTTAACAGTCACAGAATAAAAGTTTGCAACAAGAAAATGTAAAAAAGTGTCAGTCAAACCTCGTAGGAGAACGGTAATGGTAAAAAACAACAACATTAGACACACAAAACAACACTATCTCAAATCAATAGCTCTGTGTGGCAAGTGCAGTACTGATAAATTGATTTTATATGACTCGTAATTGCTGAACTCGAGCAGAAAAAGTGCAGCGGTGTCTCTAGCAACATTTAAAACCTGCAAAAAAAAAGATTAAACGAAAGTCACAGCATCTCTACCCACCCACCGCTGTTTCATTATCAGCTGATATTGATTCAGTGTCATATCAGCCACCTCATATGCCACCTGCAGTTCAATTAAGCCGGTTTTCCCCACACGATAGCGCGGTAAAATGGAGCCACAGTGAACTGAGCAAGTGAGGAGGAGGATTTATATAGTAAATCTGTATCTGTGCTGCAGTGTGCACACACACATCATTTTTATTTTAAAGGATGTGATCCGTTTTGTTTGTATTTTTCTGCCCACACATGCTGGGAAACATTGGAATTGTTCATCATCAAGTCAGCAGCTGACTGAACCAATCAGCTGATCACGTCATCCGACAGCCTTCAGCAAACTAGCTGCCACTCTGCTGACCATTTATATTATTGCTGCTGTTGATGCATGCTGAAAGAAAACTCTCCACCATCACCACAACATTTTCTGATAATAAAGATCCAGTGCAAGCCATTACAAAACTATGTCAGGTGCCATTTTCACATCTATCCCCTCAAATATATTGTCTAAAATATTTAAACTTCAAAAGTTGTTTTTGAAGGTATCCTCAGACATAAGAATAAATAAAATACACACATGCATCAGGAAGCTGACGTGAGGCAGCTTGAAGAAATACCGGTGCATTGGCAGGAAGAGATAAAGTAAAGTTTGCATGACTTTGCAAAAATAATCTCACTGCCAAATAGTTAGAATGTTGACCGGCAACATGTAGCGCTTTGGCAAACATAAATACCTAGACAGCCATTTATGCATATTAAAGCTGATTTAAGTGACAGCAACAGGCAAATCCAAACCGTTTTCTCAGCACTCACGCTTGAGCTGTTCTTATTCAAAGAGTGTGTACAGAGCGT
Source organism: Larimichthys crocea (assembly GCF_000972845.2). Classification (NCBI taxonomy): domain Eukaryota; kingdom Metazoa; phylum Chordata; class Actinopteri; family Sciaenidae; genus Larimichthys; species Larimichthys crocea. The sequence goes on from NC_040021.1 coordinate 5,782,937, forward strand.
TTCAGGGGCTCTCACCCTCACTCACAAGCTCTTTCAAAGCCGTGACTTTTATGCTCTTGAGTAAAATTGAGAAAATTTGTCACTTTTCCGCAGAGCCGTTTCTTTTAGAGGCTGTGTACTCGCTCTGAATTCAGTTTTGTTAAAAAAGGACACAGTTGGCCAGTTTGAGTAAATATGTGTCATTCATTATTTCAATGTTTGAAAAGCTTTGAGCTATTTGTGAAGTTAACATTTGACAAGTTACTGGAAATTTTGCACCAGAAAAAAGATTTTTTTTTAAATCATATTCTCCTGCTTGTTCCATTATGTTCAGCATAAAACAAAGGCCGAGCACACGTCAACTGAAGATTAGTGCAAAGTTATCTTCGCAGCTGTGGCTCAGGTGGTTGATTGTCAATGACCATCTTTTCCCATGCGACAAAGCACACCGCGATGCTCATGCGACAGTACAGTAGATGATGACTTTTCACGAGATAGATGATTAAAGTTTCCTTCACGCTGCTCTGACAACACATCATTCACCAGGATAGATTCACCAGGTGAACTGTTACCTTTAGGGTAACACTGGAGGGTCGTGTACTGATGTTGCAGCAGGCTGGTACTGTCATCTTTGAAGATTGATTGAGCTGCGACTAAAAGGCACATGTCACCAATGGAATTAAAATAGTTGAGAGGAATATTATTTGCCTCAATGTCACATTTAACTTTACTGAGACTTCATATATTTTAAACAAATAGTCAAATGGTGACATTCTACAACCTACAACAAGTCTGTGATGCCAGAAACACACTCCACCTCAGGTTCCTTCTTTTGCCGGCTGCCCCACGGATTATGGACCGACCAATAGATGCATGACGACAAGCTCTCCTCCTGGATCCGGTTCCAGAAGGGGGTCCTGGTTTCGTTATTCTAGCTAAGGTGCTGCAGCTCCTTTTTGACCATACCAGGAGCTATTGCACTGGACAACACAGCTCCTATGATCACACAAACCTCACCACCACGTTACTGTAGCTTTTTTAACTAAGCTCCTGATATTATATTAGAATATGAAAATGTGACTTCTTTCATCTCGAACCAGGAGTACTAAAATATATTCCCAGTGCACGAGTGAAAGTGTGTATAAATTAATCTGAGAGAATCTGCATAATATATCGTGTCAGTGTATTCATCCCCTCAGAGACGCATCTTGCAGCAGGAGGATTAAGTTCTTCATACTTACTACAGTGTTTGAATCAACAAAGCAAAGCCAGGGCAAGAGAGGCAAACCTTTTTTTTGTCATGTGGATCATTTTTAATCAGACGCACCAAAGACAAAACATACAGATGGCTTTTTCATCCAAATTACGTCTAGAGGTATCAAAAGACCAACATGTCCTCCGAGTTAAAACAAGCAGATGCTTTGTCTGTGCCTTCTCAATCGACAAGAAATCTGTTTAAAAGGCGTGACACTGCTATGGTTAAAGTTTGGTTACGTTTAGGCATGAAAGCATCTTGTTTGGGTTTACGGAAACATTCTGGTTTGAGTTTTTAAGGCTAGGGCAGCTTTGTCGCCATGGTTACAATAATAAATGCAAAAGGATGATTGTGCTTTAAATGATCAACACTCACTTGCAGTTGTAAACGGGAAACAAATGGCGATCTCTCTGCATTATAGTCCTGTGTTTAGGGAGTTTGGCGTCTTACTTCCACCTTTGCGCCTATTAAAATTCCTACAAAACATCCGACCACAAGATGATTCTTCACCTATTTGGGGGGCAGGAGCTTAGTCCATTGAGACTTGGCTTGGGAACCAGAGGGTGGCCGGTTCAAGTCCCACATGGACCAAAAATATGGAAGGTGGACTGGTACAGTAGCTGGACAGGTACCAGTTCACCTCCTGGGCACTGCCGAGGTGCCCTTGAGCAAGGCACCGACCCCCACCCCCAACTGCTCGCTGGGCGCTTCTCAGGGGGGCTGCCCATCACTCCACCATCTCTCTCCAAAATTGCATGTCTATGTCTTGTACTGCATGTGTGTGTATCTGGGTTAAAATGCATGTAAATAAATAGAGTGTAAAAAGAATTTCCCCGTTTGTGGGATTAATAAAGTATATCTTCTTCTTCTTCAAACTAAAGAATGAAAGTTATAAACATACGTTATTTCACATGATATCGCTAGTGAATGTTCTGCATGTGATGACATGGTTTGGTGTTCTATAATATCATAAAAGTGCTACTACGTGTAAGATTTCTTTAAAGTGGCAATGATTTATAAAAGAAAGGGTTTATATACTACACACACCGTGTTGACGTGTCAAATTTGACTTTTACTAATAAAATATTTTACGGTGACGTTTTATTGAACTCAATAAAAGTTATTTTTTTCTGTGGAGGGATTCATAATCGTTTTTAAATCATCCCCTTCCTTAGGTTTTCCCATTTTTTATCCATTTTCACGTCAATTCACTATAATAGAATAATAGAATTACACTTAACTACAGAAGCACGCATCCACGTATGAAAGCTCAGATTGGAACATTGTTATCACAAATGGACTGTTAGGATAATCATGCATGTAGAGCCCGTGGACAGCCTATCTAATAAAGTGTCACAGACAAGAAATTCAATTAGATTTTAATGTGTTTTTTTTTATGTGAACATAGTCAGGTGTGAATCCAGCTAAATGAAATGTAGGACGATTGAAGAAATTATTATTATGCATGAAGTGTTGCTTTTTCCCCATCTTCCTTTGTGTCGCCCCCTCTTTTATATGCACGCCTAAAAGCTGCCGTTACCGCGTGTCAATCATTAAAAACTCAGGTACGGCACACGCAATTTTCACCACAACTTTGAGCTCCTGCTGGAAGGTCAGCATCACAATTCAGCTTCGGCGAACAAAGCAAAACGAAAGCCATTAAACATATTATAACCTTCTGTCGCTGAGCGAGAGAGAGGGTTGGCGTCAGTCTCTGTCAAAGTGTTTATCTACCAACAGAGCGTGCGGAGGGAGCCTGTGTGTGTGTGTGTGTGTGTGTGTGTGTGTGTGTGTGTGTGTGTGTGTGTGTGAGGCAGAGAAACAAATAGAGACAGTTCAGCTTGTATAAAAGCTTTAACCTGCACCGCTGCACATGAGCTCGAACACACACACTCTCTTTGGAGAGAATAACAAGTCACTATTCGCCTTCAGTTGAAACTTTGATGACAGCCTACATCTCGCTGTCGTGTTGCTCTCAGAATATACGTGTTTGTTGTTTTAAAATATCTCATACACGCGGACGAGGGAACTCGTCTCACTGTAGTTCGGGTGCTGGATGAGTTTACACAACCAGCCTGTAAAATCTGCAATTAAACCTGAGCCACATCGAACATTGCTCACAGGGTCTATGTGGTTGCCAAGCTAAGAGACGGGACCTGCGAGATTTAATCTTAGGGGTTGTGAGAAGATTAACAAGTTAGCAAAGATTTAAAAAGTATACTAGTATTTTTTTATTCGTTGCTTCTTTCTTCCTTATCATTTTAGAGAGGCACATTTCCGAACAACCTGCAACTGTCGCTCATCTTCGCCAGAAACAAATAAAAATTACACAATATGTTTGCCCCTTTCAAGAAGACCACCGCGTCAGATGAGGTCATATTCATGAAGTGAAATTCTTGCTGTGACTTGGCAAAGGAACATAGCAGATTACGCAATGTGCTCGCCACCTTTCATGACTTATGTGATGGACAAACACCAACAACATCTTTCTCTTTTTATTTCGCTTTGCCATGTTGACGTGTGTGTGTGTGTAAGAGTGGTCTGTGCTTGCAAGAATCAACGTCATAGACAATGTTTACTAGGTGTCGTGTTGACTTTCACTGTACCACAAAAAAAGTGGTTTCCATGCTCGACATAGGATTGCATACCCCGACATCTTTTGGATCTGGGCCTGTTTTCAGAACCAGAATGACTTTGTTCCATATAACAATACTGCAGAGAGTAGTTTACCACAAACCAGCGCCTCTTTTGGTCATATAAAACTACTTCTAGACTGACTTTTATCCGAGAGGACACGGTGACCTCAGCTGATCGAAAGTATTCAGGTCAGGTCAGGCCAGCCGTACTGGAACTCTGAAAACATGAAGACGGATACAGATCGCTGTTTGCAGGTATAATGTGACTGCACCTCAAGTCACAAGTCACACTATGTCAGCTGACAGTCAGCCAAACACACCCATTACATCTCACTGCAGTGTCACTCTACTGTATGTTGATGTGAAGTGTTTTTGCTGCTGCTCATCTCCACCAACCTCAGCCACTACCTGCTTTGATTCTCCTCTCCTTTTATGCACGATGGGAGGTCTTTATTTCTAAACTGATCCCCAATGGAAGGATTACCTGCAATGCTCCTTGCTTGTTATTTTAAAAGGATATTCAGGTCCGGCGCAGCAGGGAGTATCCATACGAGCGGAATAATGCCATCGCCATTTGATGCGAGTGCTTCTGACAGAAATAACGCTGGAGGAGACAAGTTCATTCACACATCTATCCCCCTCCAACCCGTCATTTGCTAGTTCCGTCCTAATCAGGCTATAACTCATTCACAAACTCTCCTTGGACCCACGGGCTTCATACGTCTTCATCTAGATCGGTCAAACTTGAGCCGAGGCTATAGAGTTGTTTTAACCCCAATAACTTCAACACATGCACCGAACTGTCGAGTTTCCCCCTGGCTCTGTTCCCAGTGGAGCTGAGACACTGTTTGGCCTACTTTTCACTTTGCTGAAGTATTTTTCTCTGCCAACACTGAGACAGAACTGTACAATAAGAGACAAGCGTAGAGGAGACAGTGAAAAGTACAAACAGGCAGGTGAATGAAAAGGCAAACTGGAGAGAAACACTAAGTCAAAGCGACCGTGTATTCTAAGACATGGTGAAACAAAGGTCAGCACCATAACATTATGCATTCCCCTGGTCACAGTGGATCTGTGCTCCTTCAGTCAGTAGACAAAGATAGCAAAGACCAGTTGATAATTGGCATCGATAAAAACTTCCAAAAAATGCTAAAGACTAAATAGATACTGTAACTGTGGTGGTTATGTTCAGGGAACTCAAAGCATGTGGTTAGGGGTCAAGCAAAGATCCTGGTAAAGTCAACACTGACCTCAACCATAAGACGGGGGACTTGTGGTTGAAGTGAGACCTTTACCAAAGCGAGTTTTAGTAGCCTTTAGTAGTTTTAGTATTTATTTTCACACACATTATTGTAAAAGAAGCATGTCTGAACAAATGTTCACAGTATAAAGAAGCAAACATGCACAAGGTGCAGAAATAAAAACCGAGAGAAGATGCCACATTTTCCTGGACTGGAAAAAATCTTTTTGTTTTTGTTGTATTCTGTCAATACGTAGTAAAAGACAGTGGACAATAAAGCTGTATTGCACTGTATTATATAATGTATTGACACAAAATATAGACATAACATATGGTGAGAACAGAGAACGCAGCTGTAGTAATTAAGATAGTGGTTGAGATGATTGGTGACCCCTGTCTCACACTAGTGACTTGTTTTCTCAGGTTTCTCACATTTCTCACGCAGCCTTTTATTTCCTGTCACAAACTGAACATATGCACTGATTCTCTGGATATACAGTCTCTGTTATGCCCGTGTTTGTAGTGTTTTGGGTTAATAATGCTACTGAGACGTTAATGCTGTAATGATTTAGGATTTGTAGTAAAATGATGCACGTGGCCGCTCACACAAACGGATAACTGCAGGAATCTGATCTGCTATTTATTTATTTCGCCTTTGATCGTTGTATTCGGTATCCCAGTGTCATGTAAATAAAAAAAGGACCAACTGAAATAAGAGTAGAAATTAAAGTGTAATAAAGCTTAAAAAGACGAAGAGCGAACGTCTCAGCCGAGGAGAAGAAAGACGTTCTGCTAGAGACTGATCGGGGCAGGCAGAATAAGAGACAGAGCAGAATGAGAGGAGACGCTAATGGAAAAACGATGTGTGGTCCTACTTCCGTATCATCCATCAGTTAAGTGTGGGCTGTCGTTTCCCTTTTTTGTGTGTGTGTGCGTGTGTTTTTCAGCGTGTCCATCCAAGCTCTCTAATGGACCCGGGGCTACATGGGGAGCGTGCCCGACAAAAGTTCACATTCATTAGTCATAACCTGCCACTTGGCGCTGCAACCTCTGCTACCTCAGTTCCTGCCGTCCCCGAGCTGCCTCAGACAGTCGTATAAAAACCCCCATTATATCTCATCCACTTCACCCGGCACTTGATGCTGGCCTGGATCCATACAGCATTAGCTTCCTGTTGTATATATCTGCAGCAGCATCAGTGTAGCCATGGTCTACTATCCAGCATGAACTAATAATGAACTGTTTTGTTCATAAATGGGGGGGTATCTTTAAAAAGATGCTGGACTTTAATTACAATTATGTTTCAGTGTTACTGTTAAAAACAGTTTCCTACACACTGTCACACTGATAAACTACACACAAACATCTGGAATCCAGCAGCAAACACAGATGTGGTGAACGTCTTGACGATACAAAACACGGTGGACAAAGTTTGTGGATAGCATAAGTTAATTGAATTGGACGGGTATTGGGTCTTTGTGTCCTGTGAAGAACTGCCGACTTGTCCAGGGTGTACTGTACCCTGTCTCTAGCCCAAAGTCAGCTGGGATCGTCTCCAGCCCCGCCGTCACCCGGATGGATGGATGGATGGATGGATGGATGGATGGATGGATGGATAATATAAAGTTTGGTTCTGGAGGTTCTGTTCTTGGTTTATTTTGCTCATACTTAAATCATTCATCTTTCTCTTCATAAGCTGGAGCAGCAGACAAAGACCTTTCAACAGTGTGTCTAACTAACCGTGTGTGCTGAGGAGACATCTTCACATTAAACTTTTGACCTCTGGCTCTAAGCGGGCTTAAAGTTTTAGTTTTATTAGCCTTGGCAGAAATTTCAGCCATGCACAGTAAAACCTTTAAACTGACCCTGACTGGAAAAGTCTGCTCAAAAGTGATTGATCATTATATTCAAATTTTTTCTCGCTAAATAAATAAAAGTAAAAGAGGCTGGAAGAGGTTTTTTTTATTTTTTATCTCTGTTTGTTTGGTTGAGATATTTATAATAATGGCCTTAAAATGACTGTGGAGATGATTTATTGATGTTCAGATCCCGCATGTACTGTAACGCCTTTATTATTGATTTGAAACATATTTAATAATTCGGTACTTTCTGTAGTGGGGACCATCCCCGTCCCAGCTGGAGGATGATAAGAGAGACTTGCTTTGAATGGACTGTGCTGCCTCATTATTTTAGTAGCCGATCGCTGCGAATGCACAAAACAGGTGTCGACCGCATCGAGCTGAAGCAGCTCCAGTACAAGTACATTAGCACAATAATGGCTGCAGGTGTATTTATTCAGTGCTGAGCTCGGCCTTCTATCCAAATATTAACACCTTTCTGAATATATTCACCTCCACTTTATAGAACTCTGCTGCCGTTTCCCCCCATTCTTTTCATAATTGTGCTTGAATGTGGGGAGCAGTGTGTGTGTGTGTGTGTGTGTGTGCACGCTCAAATGTTCTTTGTGTAGTTGTAGTCCTTTGATGTTCAGTCCTTTGTGATTTCTGCCAAAATCTGACAAAGGAGAAAGGAGGTTGTGCTACGTCTGATTACAAGCCCAGAAAATGCCTGCGTCATTGTTTTCCTAACAAAACAAAATGTTAATCCCCATTATACCGCGAATATCTGGGAGATTAATTAGGGATTAAACAATTTGCTCTCGGGACAAGACCACTGTGTGAACAACAAAGAATTATGGCGCAACAAAACCCAGATAAACAACAAACTGCTTGCTCATCGAGCGCTGTTGGCCATGCTCATTATTTGCTGTGAGTCACCATCTGCATCATAAATACCTCTCACATACAGTACACACAATCACACCCAAGGACACACACACTCTCTCATCCACAGACATAGAAAAGAAGTATTGCCACCGACCTTTAGGTTGAATAGAAGTTGAATGACTGGCCTGTTATATTATTATTTGTATATTTTATATTGTTTTTTATGCTTCCTTTGCTGTTCCTTTGGTATAAATGTGCTGAAAATGAAAATAGATTTGACTCAAATGACATTTTTCTGTGAAATAAGGAACAAAATGTCTTTGAAGTCGCTTCAAAAGGCTCTTTTAATAAACTACTGTCACAATTCTACACGTCTCACACTCAACGTAATGATGCTATAACACCGTATATGAAAGATGATATTTGGGGTTAAGTACAACAATGATTCGGGTCTGTCACAACCTTCCACGGTCTCATATTGTGACGCAGTTCATTTCATTTCCACAGGCTCACACAAAAGGGCATTCATGGACATTAATGAACATCGATATGAAATAGATTAAGATAGATTTTGGTAAACAGATGTAAGAGAATAAATATAACCTATAATCTACCGAGCAGGTGAGCCTGTGTTCAAACAATATGGCTTAACAATTTATTCGACAGAGATAATTTCATCGATTTGATCGACCGATCACAGCTTTTAAAAAGTCACACAGGCTCAGCCACACCTGCTCGCTAGAGTAAAACTTTCTGTCCTTCCTCACTCAGATTTAAAGTCACTCTTGGTACCTTGTAATTGTGATTTTCAGGTGCACCTGTGCCCTGAAATATGAATATTAATCAACTCATCGTGTACAGTTATCACTCTGTCAATCTAACAACAGCCAAGGGAATTTACTGATGCGTTGCCAAACCCGCCACACACACACACACGCTTGCAAATCCCCAAATGCGGCTACAGATTGGTCGCAGTCACTTTACATTCATATGAACCGCTGAAAATCTGAAGTGTTGACAGAGAAGCAAGGCCAAGTCGGTTCCCTCTGACACCTGCTGTCCAACACAACCAGAGCATGACAAATACACTGATGCCTCAATAGACCCGCTTTGCTGTCAGATAGGAGTAAACAAGTGAATGGGCTTACAAGGAAGTCTGAAACTGGCTCACATCAGACTCATTCGAGTGCATCTGCTCGTAAAGTTGTTTGTGTTGTCTCTTTGGGGCTCTGGTGCTTTTGATATTTGGCTAAGAAACTGAAACACAGCGGCTCTCAACAGCTTGTTTTTAATCACTCAAACCGCAGAGTAGAAAGTAAAGATAATCCAGCCATTAGCCTGTGTCTTAATCTCTAATCAATCTCTGTAATTGCTGGGAAGTTATGAAGAACCGATTCCCGTTGGTTTAAACCCGACTTTACCGAGCGTTAAGCACAAAGACACTTCCTTAGATCTGCCAAAGATTCAAGGATTCATTCATGTGCCAGTAACTCATTCAAAATCAGAAATATTGAATCGGGGCAGCTGTGTGCTGTGAGGAGGATTAGTTTGGATTAGAACGGAGTGATACAGGAACTCAGCAGGGACTCAGGATGCCATTATTTCTGCAGGCCCAGGGAATATTCCCTCCTAGGGAAGGACTGCTGCCACTTTTTCACTGCCAGCACCAGATTCTGCAGTAAACACCGGCCAGACGCCGCTCCTTAACTGATCCAGTGCTTTAACTATCTCCCAAGAGTTAAGCTTCTGGGAATTGTTGAGATAAAAATGTGTCTCTCCAAACTAGTTACCAGTACCAAAAATTGGAACCTTCATATTTCAGGAACAAAAACTAGATCATGAATCCACTCAAAAATAAAACAGCAAAAAAAAAAAGTGTGATAAGAGCGATCATCCTGTCTTCTTAAAATTTGCAATTTAAACTCCCCTAATTAGCGTCTCCCTATCACCTTGATTTGATTAGCCTGCTGCTCTCTACCTGCTCTGCTGTGATGAGCTCTCCTCAGATATCTGCAGGCGGCTGCACTGTGATTAGATGTGCTTAGTCATTCACTAAGTGACAAGGAGTGCACACACACACACACATGAAATCTCTTATTGGCTGATGCAAAAGCACAAAAACTGTGTGAGTGTGGTGTAGGTCTCTAAAATATTCCCTGATAACACAGAAAACACTTTTTTTTTGGGACAGTATAATCAATACAGGAGCACAGTGTCACGTTGTAAATTTAGCAGATTTTTTTTTTTTATATTACTCTATAAAATTACTCCTGGAATCAACTGCACATCAGATACATCTTAATAAATATATTTCTGTGCAGCAGGCAGTAAAACGAGCTCCAAGGTCGAAAAAATCCGCTCAGCTGTTTCCTGCTAAAAGTGAATGAAGACGTTCCTACGTGATCAAATTAACAATCTTGATCTGCAGTTATCTGCTCGGATACTGATGCCGTCGGAGTTGTGCAGGAAGCTGTGTGGAAGGTGTCACCGAGCTATGATTCATGTTCTCGCTCACCAATGAATATCCTCAGCCATGTGAAATTGCCTAATAAATATGCGCTGTATCGCAGTGACTAGGCATGACTGGAATTTTATGGTTTGCAAATGGGCTCGGGAGCTCAAAAGACATAAAATAAGTCATCACCTTGTGCAGCCGCCGTTTCGTGACAATAAATACAATTATTAAATTAATTCTAAATAGTAACACGAAATCACGCTGAATTGTTTTATTGCCGCGCAGAGCACTTGTGATGGTTGTTCGTAGGAGTCGGGAGCAGAAAATAAACGATTGGATCTATGAAAATTGTTTTTCTTGTGGTGTTTTATCCACACACATCAGAAGACGCCTTTGCTCTGCATGGAGAATCCTCAGTTTGCTCTGTATATTTGTGTGTATATATGCAACCATGCCATAAAAAACATTTTGCTTCTTAGTTTCAAAGTCACCCTTTAGACTCGGAGGATGGGCAGCTGACATGAAAAGCAGTTTATACCTGAAAAATTGCGCATTAAAACTAATTTTTTCCCCCTCTCAGGACCTCTTTGAAGTGTGGACACTTTGTCAGGGCATTTGAAATCGACAAACTTTGAAAAAGAGCACGGAGTGTTCAACAACAAAACTTGTTACGCATGTTCGAGTTCTTCAAAGACTGGTGTGAAAAAAAAATCATTTTTACAGGAATCTTTGCTCCAACAGTCGAACGCCCGTGGCAGCATTGAAGTTGGAGTAAGTACAGTAGACTGTGTTTTATAGACAGAAGAGGGCTGGCATGCCTTTGTGTTTTCAATAATTTGCCTTTATAATCTCATTTCTAAATGAGTTTGTCAAGATTATCTTTAAGAGAAAATATTAAAGAATATTGTGCAGAATATTTCGTCACAGCTGCAAAAGAAAAAACAAAGACGACAGACTGAAGAGTATTGATCCAATCCATTACTTGTTGTAAGCAGAGTAAATGCAGACCATTAGTTGTGGACATAATGGATAAATGATTGACATGTGATCAATATTTTTCTCCATTTAGACACCTGATGTCCGATACGGGGAGAAAATCCAGCAATTAAACTTGAACATTTTTGTAGCAGGTCAGAGATTAAAAGTAATAAACGATTTCTGTGATTTCTGCAGTTCATAGCGGTACATTTAAAAAGCTATAAAGTACAGAGGTGAACATTTTAGCCCCAACACTGATCCCTTGAAGGGAAGGCCATAGAGGAGGCAGGTGGTGCGCTCTCACAGACCAATGACCGCCTCACTGAAGATGCTTTGGCCTCTGGCTTTGTTCCAGATAGGGACGGTGGTGATGCAAAGAACCGAAACAGAGCAGCAGATGTCATCAAACTGATGACTTGACAAGGCAGGAAAACGTGGAGAGCAGAGTCACCAAACACATGCTTCTTTGTTCAGATGTTTAAACGAAATCGAACAACGATGACGTCTCTTGTGACCGTCCTGCGGCCGCTTCTGTCTGTTAAAGCATAGAGTCTGCAGATCAAACTTGATGGATGGATGGTCTTACAAAAGCATCGAGACTACAGATTCTGTCACATCTGCTACCTTTTAAAAGATGACATTATATTATATCTATATTTTCTATTCAAATAAATTCTGCCTTTCCTTACAAACTGATGCACAGATATTGTTTACCACAAAAAATAAAAACATAAGGGCCAACAGAATCTGCTGAGAAAGCAAGCATGCCAAGCATCCATCTCACTTTGGGCTTTTCAGCCTCTGAGCTCTCTCTTTCAGGCCACGTTCCAGCAGCTCAGAGGAATATGGGAACAGGTATCTGTATAAACAGCTTGTTAAGTAAACAGTCCTGCAGTTCAACAGCTGCTATTGTCACACTGGAAACCAGAGGATAATGAAAAAATGAGGTGCAATTCGCTGGCACACACACACACACACGAACAGCAGCAAACACAAATACTCGGCAACCCAGGGTTTTTTTGTCCACTCTCACACACACACACTGTCTCTGAGCAGATGCTGGCTGACAGCTTTGAGTTCATGCTGCTGAAAAGGTGAGTCAACACACTCCACTCTCGTCAACAGCGCCGAATCCCCTCACCTCAACATCACCCCCTATATGTGCGTGTTTGTGTAGGTGTGTGCATAGGATGCTGACAACACAAATCAAGCGGTGATGAAAATGATGTTCAGTCTGTTGACACAAACATGTCCATGTATGTTTGTATAGGCTGCGTAGACCAACATACAGTAGAGGATAAACATACTGAATGAAAAGGAGGAGAGAGAGGAGGAAGAAGAAGAAACGGGAAGGAGGCATAAAGTCATAAACCATCTTTCCGGAAGATGAATGGCTCTCTGTTGGCAACACTTCTCATCCTAATAACACTTTAAGCACTGACCCAGAATCAGCTCACATGTGCCGCCTTCGTTTAATCCTTCAACAACTAAAAACTGACCCCGCATCAGCTGAAAGTCAGAAAATTAAGAGTAAAAAAAAAAAAATCCATTATTTTCAAATGAAGCCGATACTCTGGGTCCTAAAGCTTTGTGAACGTTGACTCACGAACATGATTAGCATTTTCCTCCCCTCTTCGTGCTTGTGGATGATTGATGACTCATCGAGAAAGACTAATGGGATTGCAGACCAGGGCATACATATTTCATAACAAAGCAACCTTTCGTGTAATAGCAAATGTTGTGAATCGGGAGCTCAGTGTATGAGCAGGTGTTGTTTTTAAAACGCAGAGATGCTCGATGGACATTTTTTGATCATTTTCAGAATAAATCATATTTTTGAAATGAAAACAGCCTGTGTATAAAGGCGATATATGGTCATTAGTGTACAGAAACAGGAGAATCACTCTGTGTTCATCTGCAGTTTCAAATATGAACATTAGCTCACAGTAAACAGCCATAAGTCGAAACTTTCTTTATTTTTCTGGTTCAGTTCCCACTGATGGATTTTTATTTTTATTTTTTGTGACATTTAAAAAAAAAAAACCTGTCAAACACTGAGTTTTTAAAATGAGTTTATTTTCTGTTTCCCGTGCTTCGTTCTCATTCGACCGTGTTGTTGTTACCCCTCTGGATGTGGATGTCTTCTCCAGACAGCTCCCAGTGGGTTGCTACAGCTTGATTGCATTGGAACAGTCTGCTGGTCTGCACAACACATATCACAGTGAAGGTTGTCAGGTGTGTGTGTGTGTGTGTGTGTGTGTGTGTGTGTGTGTGTGGTTTGTTCTATGTACGTATGAATATTCACTAAAATAGATTTCTATTATAACCCAGTGGGATTCGGCTTATATTGTTATGTATATTATAGTTATGTAATAGCTTCAATTTATATCATATAAACTCAGAGACGTTTCATTACACTTAGCAGGTGACATGTACCAGCTGCCGTCATGAATGATACCAGATGTGCTACGTTAATGTTTAAAAATCTGAACAACAATAACAGTTTAATAAATTCAACACCACTAAAAGAGTTACTGATTAATGTCAGTTGCTTCCACTCACTCACTCAGTTTTATTGTCTGTTCTCCAGCTCAGACTGTTACAAATTTTACAAGCGTCTCCTGGTTTTTTCTCTCCTCTTTGTTAGACATTGTCTTTGTCTCGGCTTAAGCATACTGGTTGCACAAGAGAGCTTGTAAATATGAGCAATCATTAAAAAAAAAGTATGAGCTAAAATATTTATTTTAATTTATCAGAAATGGTGATTTAGGTAACTTGCAACTTTTTTAACAAAATGCACTGACCTGTATTTATACTATAGATTTAAACAGCACTAGTCCTTCTAGTCCTTTCCTGTTCAAAGCACTCACAGTGATACTAAGATCACCCTCACACACCGACAGCATCTTTTCCCAAGGACACTTCAACTGGACTGGGAGAGCCGGGATCCAACCTGCAATCCTAGATGATCCTAAATCCTGGATTACTAGACAGCCACACATCGATCAATGGACGGATGTTCTGGGTAAATAAGATCTTAAAAATGACATCTCTCTCTTTCTTTTTGCATTTCAAAAACATATATTTGCTCATCTGTGAGACTGTTTCCACAAACGTAACGTGCAAGAAGCCACAACCCACACGGCAAGCAGTTCAAATATTTTTTGCTTTCTCGAAATGAGAAATGCCACTCATTCAACATCGTGAAAGCTAAACCGGATCCTAGAGTGTGAGAGCTTCTCTGTAAAGACAGGTAAGTGACATCACATCTCTGATTCACTTGAAATAACTCTTCACTGTGTGCAGGGGTCACCGTGTGTTCGCAGATACACTGAGATCTCGGGTGTGTGTGTGTGTGTGTGTGTGGTAACAGTCATCTGCTGCTCAGTCGCACTTACTAACTGAACAGATTCATCTTTCTTTCACGTCTCCCTCTTTGTTTCCACCGCTCTCCTTCGCTTCTTTACGCTCCTTGTTTTTCTCACTTCCTCCTTTCTATTTCTGTTCGTTTCTTTACTCAATATCCTTTCCCGCCCCTCTGCCCTCCAACCGGCATCGAGAACTAATTTATCAAAGCCACCAGTGGCTGTTTGTGTCTTACAGTTTCTGCTGCGCCTCCAGCCACGTTCAACAAATATAGATTTAGATCACAGCCTGATACGGATATACTATAGATAGTGACATCTACAGTGAGTTCACCAACAGTATTACATTTTGCTCCAGTTTTTGATATATCTAAATTTTCCTTTGAATATCCCAGTGCAGATGGATAAATGCTGTCCTCTGAAAGCAACATACATGGATGCTGCTTGAGATTTATCGGTATAATAAATTGATTTAGCATCTTTCTCTCTCGAATGCCATTTGTCTGACAGGTTGAGTGGCTCAAGCTGTGATTACCTGTCAGACCGGACTCTTCAGTGCCCTGATTGGCAGAGTAAATGATCATAACAGCTCCTATATGTGTGTGTGTGTATATATATATAAGCTTGTTGTGATGCTGTCCTGATGAAGGTCGGACCTACTGAAACATGTAATCAATACATTTTCTCAGCAGTAAGCGAGACGGTGTGTGGGAGTTCTTTTGAGTGTCTGTCCCGTGAATAAATCGGTAAATGTGTATATCGGACACATGGAGTCAGAACGCCGGAATCAATACAACAAGTTCATTGATTAAGGCTACATCGATAAAACAACTTGCCTAAGATTAAATACATGTCATAGCAGATGGTGTCCACTTATTACAACTG
Organism: Larimichthys crocea; assembly: GCF_000972845.2. Taxonomy (NCBI): domain Eukaryota; kingdom Metazoa; phylum Chordata; class Actinopteri; family Sciaenidae; genus Larimichthys; species Larimichthys crocea. Next base: position 5,798,456 of record NC_040021.1, read on the forward strand.
TTGCTTTTATTGCACATGTCATGTTTGTGCACACATACAGTGCAACCCATTCTTCAGTTCATCTACAAGATTACAAGATTTCCCAAACATGAACTTCGCCTGTTTGTCTGAGGGTTACACCTCGACATTTAGACGTTCATCCTCACTTCTTTAAAGGATTGTTTCAGTCTCAAAATGTACTCGGTAGTCAACAACACACTCGCGCATGCCGGTGCCGGTCGTTTGTTATGTTGACCTTTGGAGAAATTTGTCAATGGAGGTTCAGCTTAATCATCCAGGTGGTGCAATGGCTTTGGAAAGTCGGATCGCATTAATCAGAAAGGCAAATGTTTCAGGGGAGGGTCAGGGAAGGAAAGAGGAAAACATATTACATTAGTTATTAAAAAAGCTGATCACACAGAATAGTCCTAACAACTAGTGTGAACTAGTACAGCCTTTTGAACCAACACCAGTCCACTGATTTGGATCCACGTACCTTTGCCAAAAGTTTTAAGCACCCAACTGTAAAACTCTGCGGTAACAGACAAAAGGCAAGAGAGTAAAACAAAAGCTACTAGTTCAGGGTGAAACATGCTCCCAATGTGGTGACTTAAGTTTTGGTTTGAAGCACAAATCCCACGAGGAGGCTCTGCCTGAGGTCGCTCTGTCTTCATTCTGCTGACTAATCCACAATAGTTCTGTGGAAGCTGTCACTTTGCTTCATTTCCTAAACAGTAGGCTCATAAAAATTCATTTTGACTTCCATCAACGAGCTATAAAAATGTAGTCCACTGTACCGAGAGGTTTTTCATCTGTATAACATTTAACTTCCCAACAGACAGAAGATTCTCCATTACGGACGTACCACGTAGCTGATTTGAACATCACAGGCAAGTGTCAAAATCTCTCAAGTTTTTCTGACCTTTCGTCGTATCATCTCTTCTCTGCACAACCTGCATTTATCTAGTCATAAGTAAGTAAACCAGCCATCTGCTGCTGAGCAATACTGACACATTAGTTCCTTGTTGTTGGCCTAGCACCTCCACACACTGTCAGGAATATCACCACTTTCCTCCGTGCTGCTTCCAGACTCGCAGAGCATCAGGACACCGTGCAACCCCCCGTCTCCTGCTCACACACAGTTCATCTATCATTATAGAACACTGCGGGGGTCTACAGTATATATTCACGTGTCTCTGAATTCATCCAGGCCCAGGATCGTTTTAGAGGAAGAGAGATTGCCTTTGGCGTAGATTCATTCCTTGCCATTTTCTTTTATTCAGTTCTAGGCGACATACAGTGACATACCATATTGATTCCCATAGGAGTAACTGTTTTTCTTTTATTTCACAATGGGGTCAGGGTCAGGTGAGGCAGGATGGATGCTTAAAAAAACAAAACAGGGATATAATCTTACTTTCTATAGTTACTTCTGTGTAACATTTAAATACATATTTATCATTGCCAAACTAATTGTGACGTGAGAAGATCCTGACAGCCCAAGTTGGCTCAGATACTGCCTTGTGTACCGTTGTTCATCCCCTGAGATATAGCCCAGGTTGTTCATAAATCCAACTGCTTGTCGCCATGACTTTCTGCTACTTGTTTCCATTCTCTCCCAAAATGTGATAAATTGCCCTTTACTGGCCAACATAAACATGTTGGAAGCTTTCTTTTGAAATTCATCTTTCACTACATTCACCATCTGTTCATAAAACCCTGAGTTCAGCTCATTTCTCCAAAAACAACAGCAGCAGCAGCAGCAGTGTGGCTCCCTTCCCTGTTTTATGCTATGATTTTCTACAGCATGGTTCTCCAACGTGGGCACTGCAGCGACTTGACCAAAGTCAACCAAAAGCACCAAAATCATTTTGGTGAAAGCTGCTTGGTTTGTGTTTTTTTGAGAGTGAAAAATAGGCCAAAGTCTGAAATATGGACTGGCATTTGGATGGTTTTGGATCAATACTGTCATCTAAGGCGTCCACAGGCAACATTTATGACAATCTGTAGAGAAATAAGTGAATGTGTGCATTTATTTTTCCCATACTTCTGTTTTCAAACTTCACATGACCAGCAGATCTGAGATACGTGAACTAAACGGCCATGCTGATTGGACAAATTACTTCACGTGACTCTTTGGGTGACTTGAGGACTTTTGGCTTCTGTTTACAACTTTTTAATTCATGAAATCTGTGCAGTATCTTCAATGCAGCATTATGTTATTGTTATCATCTGGCTAGAGTTTACAGAGCATTTCAAAATTGAGAAAAAGGCGACAATTTAGATCGTGGACTGTGATTGCGATTAAATAGATTATGATATTATCTTTTCATTACTGCCCAGTCTGAAACCTTGGACTCAATAATCACCTCCATTCCCAGTATTTGGTTCTCAGCAGAACCACAAACATCACAAACTTTCTTCGACAAACAAGAAAATAGTTCTTGCTCTTACCTTTCTGTAGACGATCATGTTCGGGGAGTCGTCATCTGGGTCCACGGTGCTCATGGATCTCATGGACAGCAGAGGTCGGGTGGGGGTTATCTGGACACTCTCCTTTGGTTCTTCGGGCCCTTCATCCGTCTCCGTCGCCTCCACAGTGCTCGGCTGCTGCTCCTCCTCCTCCTCCTCCTTCTGCTGCTGTTGCTGAGGTGCCTCAGCCATCGCTACAGTCTCCCTTTCAGTCTTCTTCGCCTGCGTCAAGTTATCCTCTCCTCTTTATCCGCTCTCGTCCTCCTTCTTTATGCCCTCTGTGCTTTCACCACAGAGTCTAGACGCTGCTGCAGAGAGAGAGAGAGGGATGAATTAGACAGTACATCTCACCACATGGGCTCCAGTCGCCCATCTCTCTGTCTCTTTGCTTGTCTTCTGTCAGCAGACACAGGATGGATGAGATGAAGGCATCATAAATTCTCCTCCGTTATCTCCTCTCTGCAATTCCTCCTCCTCCACTGTTACACGAGATTGAGGTTCCAGGAAAATAGAAAACATCATGTTTAAGTTTTGTCCCTGCGACTTTTTTTTATACTCACTCGCCTCAACAATTTAGACGATGCTAGAAGACCATCACAAGCTTGTTTGCGATGATAGATAGTAATACCGACTCCTGTTTTACAAAGAGGATATACAAATGCACTTTACTGCAAATTTTCAGTGTATTCAGTCAGATTTAGAGTGTGTACACAGAGTAAAGATAAACATCCCAAGAGAGCAGAAGATCTTCAAATAAATTGCCCAGAGTGCAGAAACAAAATTGTTGATATAAATCTGGTTACAAAAGCATAAAAATCATCCGTCTCCCTTCAATATAACTTTGCAGTTCAGTGATTCACAGAGACACCAGTACAACAATGTATGACTGCATGCTGTATGTACACACACACATTTTTTTTTTTTTATCATATCAATATATATATATATACACATACACACACACGTCTCACATCCCATAACTCAGGCCTGTCGGCTCTTTTTCTGATTGTCTGAAAGCTGTCAAAATATTGACACCCGAGGACAGATGAGCTCAGATGAAGCGAGAAAAGAAGATAAAGAGCAGAGGAGAGGGGAAATAGCAGCAGAGGAAGGTATATAGACAAGAGAGGAAGTTCAGGATAATAAAAGGAGAGTAGAAAACACAGACGTTGGTAAGGAAAATAGATATAAACTGAAAAGACGCCCATGCAAACAGACCTGCTCCTCCTTCTGACCCTGCCTCCTACATCCTCCTTCATAACTCTCTCCTCGTCACATTGAACCAGCGTCACTGTCCCAGCTCATTACGTCCTGAACAGAACTGGAACCAGTTCTCTCTCCGTTGAGTTCATCCTTCATGAAGGAAGCATGAACTATCTTTCACTTTTTTACAGCACCATGAACGTGCAAAACAGGGTTGCCCTGAATATCTGAGAGAAAATCCAATTCCTGATTTAATTAAAATGAAATGGACTCCCAACTTCGATTGCAAACCACACAGAGAATATGCAAATTCAATCAATGATCAGCATTGTAAGAGCTTACGAGTCACAAAGGCTTCTTTCTGTTGCAGATTAACTGACCGCACGGTCTCTAAAATCGAGGGCATCTCCATTTTCTCAACACGTTTTACAGTTTTATTGCACTTTAAGTGATTTATCATTTCCATCAACTTGCTTTTGTTTAAAGAAAACATACATAGTTGAGCATAAAGATTCTGGATAGAGATGTGCTGTGCCATGTTTTCTGGCAATCTTCTTTATCTCAGATGAGGTTTGAAGATGGAACTATGAGGTTTTGAGACTGAACTGAAACTCAGTGAAGCTGTTTAAGTTCTCTCAGATGGGTTCAAGTAAAAGATCAACATACTCACAGTGAAACGCTCAAAACGTCACATGTCAAATGTGGAGAAGAGAAGGCTTCGCACACTTAGGTCCGATGCAAATGCTGAAACCTGATCCTCGACTTTCAACAGGCAAATGTTTGACAAAGGGAATCCCAGAGCATTTAATGACTTCAAACAAAGCACACCTGTGCTTTGCCAAGCAAGTGCTCATGGGAAATGCAGTTCATGTTTGTAGTTCCCAAGTTTAAATGCATATAGAAAAGGTCCAGAAATATAATATATCACACAAACTAAGGATCGATTGATAGAACAATAAACTACAGCACAAGCTGTCTGCAAAGTCATCATAAAGTGAAGTACAGCCCACACACACCATTAAACTCTGTTTATGTTCGTATCATAATCTACATTTAAAGCAACGGTATCCGATAAAACTCTCTGACATTTCTGTTAATTAAGGTGCTGGGGCAGCCCAGAGGAAAAATGCTGCTGTTGGATCTATTCCACTCTGTGCATGGAGTCAGTTGTAATCTGATTAAACAAAAATCAATTAAGGAATATACAGCATGTACGCAAAACATGAGCTGAACTAATGAAGGTCTCGAAGCCCTCGAATTCCCATAGTCCACAACAAAGTTTCAACTGATCATATTACAACAAACCAATTACTGCACTGTTAAACTGGAGCTTTGGGGGGCCTGCATGTCAATGCAATGCCCGTTGGATAACAAACCTTGAAGCGACGAGCAGCGGGATGATTAGGATCAGCACACCCGCCTTTTTTTTTTGCTCACTTAATCCTTTGTTTTCAAAGGAACGGTTCAACATTGGGAGAGATTTCTTCTGCAAGAGTTACAGATCAAACAAAGGAGATGCAGTTTGTTAATTAGTGAGCTTCAGAGGTGCTGTAAGGTGATTTTTTTTTTTCCCTTTCGGACAGAGCCAAGCTATTAGTTTCCCCTTGCTTCCAGTCTTCATGGTAAGCACAGCCAACCGTCTGCTGGCGATAACTTCTTATGAGAGTAATATTAATCCTCTCATCCAACTCTTGGCAAAAAGAAAATAGGTATGTTTAACTTCTGATGTTGGTTGGTTGGCTGCAAACTCTAGGTAGAGCCTAGTGGATGCAGAGCATGTGTGTGTGTGTGTGTGTGTGTGTGTGTGTGTGTTTGCTAATGGCACAGGCATTCAGCTCCATGTCAACCGGCTCTTTAGATCAATACACTCATCAGCCAGCTGTTTGCCAGAGAACATACAAAGCAAAGCGTGCGCGCTTGAACCCCAGTGTGACGAAAAGAAAATCCGAACGGGACAAACACTGAATGAATTTGAACCTGCTGTCTTCATTATATGCAAACCATCCAAACCTGCAGCTCACACTGAATAGAAATGCCTGATCTGTTTCCCAGCGCTGCTGAAGTTCACAGTCCCATTGCTTCGACCTGCTCCTGGAATCACATGTTGTAGCGCCGCTGGCCTCCAATCAATACCTCCAACAATTCGCTCGGACTCTTGGTTTTGCATATAAATGAAACGTT